>NW_011494889.1:6835007-6840123 GCF_000754665.1 Bison bison bison | reverse complement strand
CCATAAGGGTGGTGTCATCTGCATATCTGAGGTTATTGATATTTCTCCCAGCAATCTTGATTCCAGCTTGTGCTTCTTCCAGCCCAGTGTTTCTCATGATGTACTCTGCAAAGAAGTTAAATAAGCAGGGTGACAATACACAGCCTTGACGAACTCCTTTTCCTATTTAGGACCAGTCTGTTTTTCCATGTCCAGTTCTAACTGTTGCTTCCTGACCTGCATATAGCCCAGACATAATCCACATAACCAAAACAACACAAACTAGGTATTAGGTTTATGAAAATGTAAAACAGTATCAATCTTCTCATTACATTTTTTAACTTGGGTAAATAAATGTATTTCATAAAATATATTATTTATGCCAAGATATAATTAGCTTATTTTTATTTAATATATATATATATATTTAAAGTTTTAGTTTAATTTCTAAAATAGTGAATATTGATAGATTTAAGGGAGAGCAACCTGTCCAGACTGTGCAGGTCATGAATTTGGAAAAGAAGTCTTGAGGATTATGTAATAATCATTTTAGCTAATACGTTTGATTGTTTTAAGGACAGAGTTATAGAATACAGAGGATACCTTGGGGTTGAATTAATGATAAATACATGGAAAACTAAGCAAATTGAAAAACAGAAATATTATACAATAAAACTCTTTTTAAGAAGGATCTTTTTATGATCCTTAATAATTTTAAGATTGTGAAGTTTTCCTGAAACTGACAAGTTTGAGAATCACTGACCAATTGCTTAACCACTGAGGAACATGAGGATTTAATTTTCTTTCACCACCACCCACCCCATTCCTACACCACAGATATGCTTATTTCTTGCCTTCCCATTGCTCCAACAATTTTGATTTGATTATTATGATCATATAAAGGCTATAGAAAGGTATTGCCGTGACATTAAAAGGGTATTTGCAGTTGATCCATTTAACTGTGGTCCTTTTCCTTTAAGTATACAAGAGGGGTAAATTTTGATATTTTGGATCTGAACTATGTCTATTCTTTCTTGACATTTAATCATTTTTGGCTAGAAGAGACCAAGTGGCTCAGTGGTAAAGAAACCACCTGCCAATTCAGGAGACCTGGGTTCGATCCTTAAGTCAGGAAGATTCCCTGAAGAAGGAAATGGCAACCCATTCTAGTACTCTTGCCTGGGAAATCCCATTGACAGAGGAGCCTGGTGGGCTACAGTCCATGAGGCCACAAAAGAGTCATGCAACTAAACAAGAGTTCTAGATTGCAAGTCAGTTTCCCTCAGAATTGTAAAGGTATTTCTCTAGTGACTTTTTAAGCATTCAGTGTTTATGCTGAACATCTGAATCTTGATCATTTATACACGACATTTCTCATCTCTGTCTCTGCCTTTCTCTTAAGGAGTCTTTTATCCCTAATGTGAAATTTCAGAGATGTCTTTTGGTGTGGATCTATTGTTATCCATTGTTCTTGCACTTCATGGGCCCTTCTATCTACAATCTCATGTTAGCCTATTCTAGGAAACTTTATTTCTTTGAAAATTTTCTTCCCCTCCATTTCCTTTGTTTATTCTTTCTGGAGCTCCTATTATTAGGTCTTAAGGTCTGGTTTAAAAAATTATCTTTGCTTTTCTATCTGCCAAACACTTTTTTTCATTTTCCCATATTTTCTGGAAGATTTCTTCAATTTTATCTATTAACCATTTTATTAAGATTTTCATTTTTGCTATCATATTTTTAATTTCCAAGAGCTTCTTTTTGTTGTTATTGTTCTTCTCCAAATTTTCCTTTTTTAAATGGCATTCCATTCTTGCTTTGCTGTTGTTAAGTCGCTTCAGTCGTGTCCGACTCTGTATGACCCCATAGATGGCAGCCCACTAGGCTCCTCTATCCCTAGGATTCTCCAGGCAAGAGTACTGGAGTGGGTTGCCATTGCCTTCTCCAATGCATGAAAGTGAAAAGTGAAAGTGAAGCCACTCAGTCGTGTCCAACTCTTAGCGACCCCATGGACTGCAGCCTACCAGGCTCCTCCATCCATGGGATTTTCCAGGCAAGAGTACTGGAGTGGGTTGCCATTGCCTGCTTTATGGATATAATATTTTCATTCATCTCTCTGAGAATATTATTGAAAGTGGGTTTTGTTTTGTTCTCTTTTAGTTTTATTTCCTCTGTAGTCTCTCTTTCCTTAAGATGGTTTTCTTTTTCTCTTTTGTCTTAGATGCTTTCTTCAAATATTTGGTGCTCCTTGGCTAACTGATCATGTTTATGAAGGAGGCACAAAATAGGTGAATGGGGGAGCGTGGAAGGGGATTGAGTCTGGTCTTACCTGTGCAATGACCTAAAGGAAACATTAAAAATTTTTTCTTTAGTTCTTTTCTTTGGGGTTGTTCCAACTCCCTTAGAAAAGACTCTTCTTCTAACCTTGTGGGTGCTAGTTTTCTGGAACCTGAGAGGAAGAAGACAAGAGAGATCTCAAACTCGGTATGTAAACTTTGAGTTAATCCCCCCCCCCCCTTAATTACTTCCCTACATATAACTGCGCTTAGTGGGTTACAATCTAGAGACCCTGGGTTTTATCATCTCAGAGAATAAACCTTTAGACTCTGCCAGGGTGGGAAGGTACAACCACCCAGAGCAGAGAAAGGGATCTGGAGTTCTAAGTACTTCTTTTTTTTTTTTCCTTTTTATTCTTAAATTTTATTTATATGTATTTATTTATTTATTTTTAATTGGAGGAACATTGCCTTACAGTATTGTATTGGTTTCTGCCATATATCAACATGAATCTGCCATAAGTATATATATATGTCCTCTCCCTCTTGGACCTCCCTCCCACCCCGTACCGCCCTTCTAGGTTATCACAGAGCGCCTGATTTGAGTTTCCTGCCTCATACAGAAGATTACCACTGGCTGTCTAATTTCACGTATGGTAATGCATGTGTTTCCATGGTACTTTCTCAGTTCGTTCTACTCTCTTCTTCCCGCTCTGAGTCCACAGTCTGTTTTCTGTGTCTGTGTCTTTCTTGCTGCCCTGCAAATAGGTTCATCAGTACCATCTTCCTAGATTCCATATGTATGCATTCATATATGATACTTTTCTTTCTCTTTCTGACTTATTCCACTCTGTGTAATAGGCTCTAGGTTCATCCACCTTATTAGAACTGAATCAAATGTGTTCCTTTTTATGGCTGAGTAATATTCCATTGTGTATGTACCACAACTTCTTTATCCATTCATCTGTCAAGAATGGACATCTAGGGAGCTCTAGCTACTTCATAAACAGAGTTTAAAAATCAATCCCTTTGGCTTAGTTCAATCACATTTACTTACAGTGATGCTGTCAATTCTTGAACCTTTTAAGGGTTTCAAGGTGTAAACTGGGTGGTTTGCAACTTGACTATCACTGGCTTGGGACTCATCTTTCTTGGGTCTGCTGGGTTAGTTACTACTCATCTATCTGGGTTCCAGCTTACAAAATTATATTGCATTTGCTTCCTTTCTCATTTTCTTCAGCCTTGTAAGTTTCTATCCTCTTAAGTACTCTTTATTGTCATTTTATTAGGGTTTTAGGAAAGAACAGTTCTAAGTGCATGTATTGAACCCACCAGGTTTAACCAGAAGGGTTATTTTTTTTAATATTTAAAAAGCATAAAAATAACTTTCATACTCAGTATTAAAATAAAAGTACCTTTTGTATTATATTAGTAGATGAATTTGCTAAGACAAAGAAGCATTTATTCAGCTTCTATTTCTTGAATAAAGTTATTTATTTATTTTAAGAAATTTACCAGTATCTGCAATATATAGGCATAACAGAAAAGTAAGCAATTTGATTTTGGTTCCAACCTTGAACAATCATAATGTAATATCATGTTCAAACTCAAGTAGATGTGAGCAGATATATGTGTTGAAGATAAAGAGACTTTGGGGGCATTTCAAGGATGTTCTGGTTTTTCAGGATGGAATTTTTTATGATCTTGATTCAGTTGACTAGTTCATTGTCTTCTTTCCATTTTATTTTCCAGAAACAGCTCATGTTATGCCATTAAAGTAAAAGATAAGTTTGGTGGTGTGGTGGCGACAAGGTCAGGAAACTATGGACCTTCCTTGTTTGCTAAGAAGCAATCCAGGAGCAGGCAGACTTCCATGGACTCTGCTGCCTGGAAATAGGCCCTACAGACCCAGAGGCGTGCTAGAGCCCATAGCTGGGCCATGGGGGAAGAACTTACACCTTTAGAAATGGGCAGTGCTGCAAATCAAGATATTTTTCCTGGTCTTAAAATCCTTACCAGCACATCATGCCTAGACCTGATGTTACTCTCAGGGCAGCCTGGTGAACTCCTGAAGCTTCATAATTACATCACTGTTGTTGTTCAGTCGCTAAGTCATGTCCGACTCTTTGAGACCCCATGGACTGTAGACTGCCTGGCTCCTCTCTCCTTGGGATTCTCCAGGCAAGAATACTGGAGTGGGTTGCCATTTCCTCCTCCAGAGGATCTTCCCAACCCAGGGATCAAACCCACATCTCCTGTATTGCAGGCAGATTCTTTATCACCGAGCCACCTGAGAAGCCCCAATTATGTCATTATATCAACATTATAGACATTGTATTTACTTGTCCTACTGTCAACAAAGGTCCATCTAGTCAAGGCTATGGTTTTTCCAGTGGTCATGTGTGGATGTGAGAGTTGGACTGTGAAGAAGGCTGAGCGCCAAAAAATTGATGCTTTTGAACTGTGGTGTTGGAGAAGACTCTTGAGAGTCCCTTGGACTGCAAGGAGATCCAACCAGTCCATTCTGAAGGAGATCAGCCCCGGGATTTCTTTGGAAGGAATGATGCTAAAGCTGAAACTCCAGTACTTTGGCCACCTCATGTGAAGAGTTGACTCATTGGAAAAGACTCTGATGCTAGGAGGGATTGGGGGCAGGAGGAGAAGGGGACGACAGAGGATGAGATGGCTGGATGGCATCACCGACTGGATGGACGTGAGTCTGAGTGAACTCCAGGAGTTGGTGATGGACAGGGAGGCCTGGCGTGCTGTGATTCATGGGGTCACAAAGAGTCGGACACGACTGAGCGACTGAACTGAACTGAACTGAACTGTGGCCCAGGGAGGCCAGGTGAAAAAGTGGGAAA
>NW_011494889.1:6809371-6834907 GCF_000754665.1 Bison bison bison | reverse complement strand
TTTACTCAAACTCATGTCCATTGAATCGGTGATGCCGTCCAATCATCTCATTCTCTGTTGCCCCTTCTCCTCCCACCTTCAGTCTTTCCCAGCAATCAGGGTCTTTCCTAATGAGTCAGCTCTTCGCATCAGGTGGCCAAAGTATTGGAGCTTCAGCTTTAGCATCAGTCCTTCTAATGTGTATTCAGGGTTGATTTCCTGAGTGTTCCTCAAAGGGGAGTATCCACGTCCTCAGCAACAGCTGAAGATACAGATCCCAGAACCAGACCTATAAGACCAGAGTCTGTGGAAGAAGCATGGGAATTTGAATTTTTAAGTGCTCCCAAGGTAATTCTCTGCTTTTCAGCTGAGTGCCGAAGAACTGATGCTTTTGAATTGTGGTGTTGGAGAAGACTCTTGAGAGTCCCTTGGACTGCAAGGAGATCCAACCAGTCCATTCTAAAGGAGATCAAAAAATAATAATAATAATAAAGGAGATCAGTCCTGGGTGTTCTTTGGAAGGAATGATGCTAAAGCTGAAACGCCAATACTTTGGCCACCTCATGCGAAGAATTGACTCATTGGAAAAGACTGATGCTGGGAGGGATTGGGGGCAGGAGGAGAAGGGGACGACAGAGGATGAGATGGCTGGATGGCATCACGACTGGATGGACGTGAGTCTGAGTGAACTCCAGGAGTTGGTGATGGACAGGGAGGCCTGGCGTGCTGTGATTCATGGGGTCACAAAGAGTCGGACACGACTGAGCGACTGAACTGAACTGAACTGAACTGTGGCCCAGGGAGGCCAGGTGAAAAAGTGGGAAAAATACAAAATTTGGAGCCAAACAGCTTGACATTTAGATCCTTCCAGACATTTAGATCTGGCTACTTCTAGCTCTGTGACCTCTAGCAAACTCCTCTCAGCCTCATCTTCACTCTCTGAATCTGTAAAGCAGAAACCCTATTTTTACCTAGCAGGATTGTTATAAAAATAAACAACAGAGAGTCTGCCCTCCCTAGGTACATCCTGCAGGAAACCCTGGCTCTGTGGGCAGGTACCTCTGGCCTGTTTCTGTTTCCCAGCAGGGTTGTGACATATTAGGAAGGACCCTCATTTTTATAACAAAATAATGAACTTTACCTTTTGTTTATTTGGTCTCTAAAATGTATGAAGCCCCTAATTCAAGGGTGGCTCAGAGGTTAAATTGTCTGCCTGGAATGCGGGAGACCTGGGTTCAATCCCTGGGTCGGGAAGATCCCCTGGAGAAGGAAATGGCACCCCACTCCAGTACTCTTGCCTGGAGAATCCCATGGAAGGAGGAGCCTGGTAGGCTACAGTCCCTGGGGTCGCAAAGAGTCGGACACGACTGAGCGACTTCACTTTCACTTTCACATACTATACTCACACAAGAGTATGATCTGAAGCTTTTTTCTCTCTAGGACTCAGAATCCCTGAGGATGAGAAGTTTGGTTAAGGGTCAACAATTTAAAATGGGCTTCCCAGGTGGTGCTAGGGGTAAAGAACCTGCCTGCTAATGCAGGAGACGCAAGAGACATGGTTCGATCCCTGAACTGGAAAGATCCCCTGGAGGAAGGCATAGCAACCCACTCCTGTATCCTTGCCTAGAGAGCCCCATGGACAGAGGAGCCTGGTGGGCTACAGTTCATAGGGTTACAAAGAGTCGGACATGACTGAAGCAACTTAGCAGAATTTAAAATAGGACTTACAAGTTATCCAGCTATTCTAAGTTGCATTTTGGAATAAGGTTAAAATACTGAAGAAGATATTTGGGTACTTGTACCAAATCAACTTAACCCTTTTTATAATCAAGAATTGTGTCTTGATCTACCTTCAAGCTTTCATCAGAAATTACTACAAAAAAAAAAAATTACTGTAATTTTGCTCAGCATTTGCTGTGAATTTTGAGGAGGAACACTGATTATCCATTGCATGGCTCAATGTCCCTGGTTTCCAATGCCTTACACAAGACCTCTGTCCTTTACACAGGGAGTCACCTTTTCTCTCCCAAGGAACTGGTCTGTTTTATCCTCGTAATACAGAGTTGTGAGACTCAGAGTGTTTCTCTGTTGGTTTTGCACCAGGAACATTAGTGTCAAGTTTTAAAATCAGTCATAAAAAACGAGCAAACTTTTTGTTTGGCATGTTAGATCTCTCTAGACCCTGTTTTTGCATAACCATTTTATTAATTTTGTTGTGTTTGCCTCTTTTTAAAAGTAATGTGACAAATTTCTTTTGGAAACAGATGAATAAATGAATGAATGGGTTGTGAAGGAGTACAGGGAGGTGAGTGACAGTAACTGGCCATGTTTCATAAACTGTGGTGTGAGGCACAGTTATGGGGAGTGGAGGAGTTTAGACTGGACAGGAGAAGACAGGCAGACATGAAACTATTTTCAAGTGCTTGAAATGCTGCGTCATAGAGGATATAGTGGATGCTTTTCATTGCTCCTGAGGATAGAGAAAGAGCCACTGTGCACACTGTCCGTTAATTGATTAATTCATTTCCAAGTTATTGTTTTCTGGTGCCTGCTGTCAAGGCACTGATGAGGAAAATTCTCTGCTCTCACATTTCTTTCATTTTTGTTCAGTTGTTGTTCAGCCACTCAGTCGTGTCCAATTCTTGGTGACCCCATGGACTCCAGCATGCCTGTCCTTCAGAATCTCCCGAAGTTTGCTTAAACTCATGTCCGTTCAGTCAGTGATGCCATCGTCCATTTTAGGGAAACAGGTTTTGGCTGACTACAGAGGAGAATTTTCCAACAATCAGAGTTATCCAGTCGTGGGGTGTATTTCCTTACAACGTGAGGAGTGTCCCAGCTGGTCGCTGGGAGATCCCAAAAAGGGGCTGAATGACCCAGTAGCCTGAAAGCTACCCCTGCATCAGGGGAGAGGGTGGACATGTTGACCGTTAAGGTTTGGCCCTGCTCTGCTTCCATGATTCTCTTTGACTTGGAGGTTTTAGCGCAAAACTGAAGGATTCGTTTGTTTCAAAGTAAGTAGGTTTTCAGGAGGTGGGGCGAGGGAAGGCAGTCAAAATGCTTTCACAAGCCACTTCCTTTCCTCTGTGGCCCTGGGGGTTCCCACAGGTGCCTTGACCCTCCATAATCCTGGCTATCATCCTGGCGGCAGTGTCGCAGCCAGGGTTCCTAGGAGCCCGCGGTTATCTCCTTACAGGGAGTCTTATCAGCTTTCAGAGCCACTGTGAAGATTGCATTAACCATTGACAGACTCATCCCGTATCTCTCCCCATGGAAATGACAGTGTGGCAAGGACATCTGGGCCCATGTGAGACCCAGCGCCCGAGCCCGCATTCTTTCTATGGAGGAGACGTGACAAGGGCCTCGAGCTCAGAGCTGGAGCCAGGGTAACCCAGGAGAGAGGTGGGCCCTTTACCAGGTGGGAGCCGGGTCATTGCTTTCCATCTTCTACAGTCAAATCCAGAGGCTTGCTGTGGGAATTAGGAAGAGAGGACAAGGGACTGGCCAGTGTAAACTTCTAAAAGAAAAATACGGTTCGGAAGAATTTTTTTCCCCACCATGTATATTCACTCTTAAAATAGTTATAATTTTTTGGAACTAATTTTTACCTTACAGAAATTTTGCAAAAATAAGAATAGTACAAAGGATACCTATTTTTCCTGTACTTAGGTTAGCTATGGTTCATTTCTTTTTTGAACCTTTGAGAGTCAGGGGCATACACCACAGTCCTTTATGCCTAAATACTTCAATGTGTATTTCCTAAGAAATGGGATATTCTTTTGTGTAGCCAGAGTGCAGATTTTTAAAAATCAATTAATTAATTAAGTTTTGGCTGTGTTGGGTCTTCTGGCTGCAAGGGCTGCTCTTTAGTTGCGGGGCTTGGGCTTCTTGTTGCACTGTCTTCTCTTGTTGCGGAGCACAGGCTCTAGGGCATGTGGGCTTCAGTAGCTGTGGCTCCCAGGCTCTGGGGCTCAAGCTCAATAGTTGTAGCATACGGGCTTACTTGCTCCACGGCATGTGGGATCTTCTCGGATCACAGCTTTAACCTGTGTTTCCTGTATTGTCAAATGGATTCTTTACCACTGAGCCACCAGGGAAGCCCCAGAGTGCAGTTTTCAACTTCAGTATAAAATTAACTTTGGTGAATAACTTTACCATCCATATTCCAGTATTTTTGAATTTACCCAATAATGTCCTGTATAGCCCTGTCTTCCTCCAGTACAGGGTTTGGTGTAGGATTAGTTTGGATTTAGTTGTTATGTCTCTTTTAGAAGATCTTTTAACAGTGACATTATTACAGTTCATTGGTCGTCTCAGTGCCTTATTCTAAATCTATAGATAAAAATACTTTTAATCTTAGGGTATATTTCACTTACTTTTATCCTTTGGTTCACTTGAAAACCGAGGCAGGATTCTCTGGAATCCAAACTCATTCCTGTTCCAAACAAAATATGGTGTGGAAGGGAGAAGGGCAAGGAACTTTGAATGTGCATTTTATACATGGTTGACTTTTCTTTTCTTTATTTGATTTGAAACACACAAGGGATTTCCCTGGTGGTCCAGTGGCTAAGACTGCCCTCCCAATGCAGTGGGACTGGGCTCGCTCTCTGTCTGGTCAGAGAACTGGATCCGACATGCTACAACTAGGAGTTCGAATGCCGCAACTAAAAGTCCCACGTGCCGCAACTAAGACCTGGTATAGCCAAATAAATAAATATTTTTACAAAAACACACAAAAGCAGATCAAAGACTTTGACATCATCCTCAAATTCTCCTGTTGTCAATCTGACTTATTGCCAAGAAGGTCTTGCCTTTGTCTCCAAGGAGGAAAAAGTCATCATTTTGAGGTTCTTTAACTTGAGACAACACACTCTTATGGATCTAGAAACAGAAAAAAATACTTTTACATTTACTCAGAGCCCTTATTTCATAAAGTGCATGCATGCATTTTATGAGCCAATAGCAGCAACACATGGGATAATTAAGGATTTCTATGCACACGTTGCTTTGGTTAGCTCAGCAAAGAGTACACTCAACAACTGTGGTCTCTGCCCTCCAGAACAACTTGCTTAACATGCATCAGTGTGCATTATTAAATAGAATGCCACATCAAGAAAAAAATATGCCTCACACTTGCAAGACATAACACAGACTTAGAATTATTGGGGTGATTTTTTTTTTTTTTAAGATGACAACATTTAACCACAGAGAAACTAAGTAATTTGCCAAAACTTACTTAAAAAATCAGAGATACAGAGATACTTCCCCAATGGCTCAGATGGTAAAGAATCTGCCTGCATTGCAGGAGACCGGCATTCAATTCCTGGATTGGGAAGATCCCCTGGAGAAGGGAATGGTTACCCACTCCAGTATTCCTGCCTGGGCAGAGGATCCTGGCAGGCCACAGTTCTTGAGGTTGCAAAGAGTTGGACACGACTGAGTGACTTTCACTCACTCATTCGTTTAAAAAATCAGAGATACAGTAATGATGTTTTTGGTTTAATCCTTCACTTTTAAAATGCCCTGTATGAATGTCCATTTTTTAGTATCTACGCTAAGAGACTGAGGGATGGTGGAAAAGTAATAGGAGATAGCATTTTTTGAAAGGTTACAGAAACCTAGTACATAGCTTCTTTATATGGGAAAAAAGTTAAATGGGAAAAAATTTAACTTCTCATTTTCCCAAGGTACAATTTCAAATGGAAGAAACTTCACAGTAGTCTGTATTTAAGAAGCTGCGGGGGCTCCTTGGTGGTTCAGTGGTAAAGAATCTGCCTGCAGTGCAGGAGACACGGGTTCCATCCCTGTCTGGAAGATAACCTGGAGGAGGAAATAGCAACCCACTCCAGGATTCCTGCCTGGGAAATCCCATGGACAGAGAAGCCTGGTGGGCTATAGTCCATGGGGTCACAAAAGAGTTGGACATGAACTGAGCGACTGAACAATAACAGCAGGGGTTCTGAAGGCTGGTAGAGTCTTCTCTACCAGTAACACAAAGATCAGTAACACTTTTTAACTTACCTCTTATAACTGTTGACATAGACTTTTTTTTTTGGCTGTTCTAAGTATTTCTCCTTTTTACTTGTTTTCCTTTGCCTATTTTACTGTCATTTATAGACAGAAAATTGCAACCCTCTCCAGTGTTCTTGCCTGGAGAATCCCAGGGATTGAGGAGCCTGGTGGGCTGCCATCTGTGGGGTCCGCACAGAGTCCGACACGACTGAAGCAACTTAGCAGCAGCAGCAGCAGCAGCATAGACAGAAAAAAAAAAAAATGGACTTTTAAAATAGCATGTAATTTTATTATTTTCTGAGTTTATAATAGGTTAGATTCACAGTGATAATCTTGGGAGACGTGTGCCCACAGGGTATAAAAGCAATCACATAAATCATGAAGTTTCTTGGAAATTGTCTTTCCTAGGCTAGTCACGGATTCTCTAAACCCTTGCTGTCCAGCAGGATAGTTGTCAGTCAATATGTGGCTATTGAGCATTTGAGATGAGACTAGTCTGAATTCAGTTGTACTGTAAGTAAAATACTCATTGGCTTTCCAAAACTTAGGACAATTAAAAAACAATGTAAAATATTTCATTAGTAAGATTTTTTTTTTAGATTGATTGCACATTAAAATGACAGTAGTTTGGATACATTGGGTTAAATAAAATACATTCTTTAAATTAATTTCACCTATTCCTTTTTACTCTTTTAAGTGACTAGAGCAAATTTTGAACTACATACTCAGCTTGCATTTGTGGCTCCCATTATATTTCTATTGAACAGTGTAAATCTGGAAGGAAAGAAAATAGAAAAAACAACAACAACAAAAACCTCACAGACAAAATCCAACTCATTGAGTGTATTTTTTGAGTTCATTACTGATGGAAAAGCTGAATTACCCAGTGATCCAGTTTTGGGGAAAGAGGAGTTAGGTTTGGATTTCATTAAACTTCTTTAATTAAATCTATTGTAAATCTGCTGTAAGGTCCGAGTCGAGAGAATTGAACCTTTTTGTTTGCTGAAAAATTTTTTCTAACGAAATCCTCAACTCATTTCAAAAGCAATTTATTTTTTTAAAGCTTGGTAAACAGCTTTCCATTCACTGAGTTTGGAGGGTTGATTAATACTGAGCTCTTAGGAGGGTAAAAAATTATGAAAACTATCCAGAAACTTATGAAAGGAAGTGTCTGCTCTCCTGGAGAGACATCTGGGGGGACTTAAGGCCCTCAGAAGCCGCAGGTAGTCATTCATTCTGTGTTCACACCTTCGATAAATGAAAACACTGAGAAAGATAAAATATTTATTCATATGTGTCTATAACTGAATTTATGGGTAGACCTTGCTGGATATTATTGCCTGTGTAAACCCATGTAACTCTGCACGTAAAGCATGTTTTTATTAGTTCCTACATAAAATTTTTATGATAATGGCAAACAAAGGACCAATTTAGTTTAGCTGAGTTTGTTCTTATTACTCCAGCTTCGAATAGATAAGCAACAGTGCAAATAATATGTATCGTCAGCTGGGAAGAAGGTCGGGTCTCCTAAGGCTGGGTCTCCTGGCCAGGGAGGCTGAAGCAGGGCTGCCTGTGGGGAAGCCCCCAGAAGGCCTGGCTGGCAACCTGGTGAGGTGAGACCAGTGGGGGCTCTATTGGCTTTCAGGCCTGTCATTGAGCAGTTATATTCCCAGTTGGTAACTGCAGAGTATTCAAATTTAGTTTTTGAAAAGGCCTGCATAACTGCTGTTGAAAGAACTCCCACATACTGTATTTCAACTGGGGACTTACAGAGAAAAAAGTTCAAGTGGCTTATTGTGGGTCATCTCCCACTCTGGGATTTAAACAAAGCACAAACAGAACAAAGTTCCTTTAAATGGGGTGCCTTCATCTGAGTGCCTCCTGTCTGTGCTTTGGCAGGCTTGCTAGATAGAGAGGGGGGTGCCCACGCCTCTTATTCCCACTACTGCCCTTTTATGTTTGACCCTTGGATCTGGCAAATGCTCCCCGTGCTGACCTGGATTGGAGGGAAGCTTTTCTAGAATCTGAAGGTAAAGCATCTTTCATAAATACTGCTTTTTCGCTCCTGATGACTAGTTAAAAATTGATAGTAAGTCTGCAATCTGGAGCGAACATAATTCCTGGAGCAAAATTCAGGAGAACAGATTTGACACATGTAAATGTTCTTAGGAGGCCAATAACAAAAAATTTTAACTGAATGAGTCTGAAAAATGAAAGATATGTGAGTGCCATAGATATGTAACACTAAAGCCTATCTAAGAAATCTACTGAGAAAGTGGGCAAGCGTATATATATTAGGTTTACTTGGAGCTGTGGTCTGTCTGAGATATTAACGAAATTACAATCTGTTAATTAGAAAGCTGCAAAGATTTGGATTCTATACATTAGAAGTACCTACACATCAAAAACTCATGCTTGGGAAAAGTTTTCCTCTAGACATCTGGTACATCTCTCCCTCTGGGTAGATCAACACTGGAGCTCTTC
The DNA here is from genome assembly GCF_000754665.1 of Bison bison bison. Lineage (NCBI taxonomy): Eukaryota > Metazoa > Chordata > Mammalia > Artiodactyla > Bovidae > Bison > Bison bison. The sequence goes on along the minus strand of NW_011494889.1, from coordinate 6,826,432 downwards.
TAGACAGTTGGTTACTATGATTATTCTTAAGGTCTCTGTGGAAAGAAGGAGCGTCTGTAACTTCTTACAGCCCTGCTTCTGTGATGTCTTCCTTTTAGAGCCCATCTAATCCAAGGTTCTTTATTCTGTTATTTCCTCAGTAGGTATGTTTACTAATTCTCAAATGTGTCTTTATATATTTCATACATTTTTTTCCTTAGCATTCTTTGTCCCAGACAGCCTATAGCTCTGAGTTAAACCGAATGTGCACCATGCTTGCCCACTTTCTCAGTGGATTTCTTAGTCTTTAGTGTTACATATCTATGACAATCATATATCTTCCATTTTTCAGCCTCACTCAATTAAAAATTGCCCCAGAGGAGTAGTTTTCATTTTTTTGCAAAGACACTGCTTGGCAGAATTGCTCTTCCAACAGGAGCAATTCTGGGGTTTGTGTATGCGTATATCCTTCTGTGTGCCTGTTTATTTTGGCCTCATCTTGGGCTCTGGGGAAAAAACAGTCTACTAAATCTTAATCTACTATAAAATGTCTATGTGTTGTTTTGCTCTTGCCAACTTTGTATGAATGTGCTGGTGATAGGCCATGTAGAAAGTCAAAGAGCAGTTTTCAGTACTTACTGTCAGAGGGTTGCTCAGGGTGAGAAAGGTACTCCAAAGGCAAGATTTATCTCCTGCCTTCATGGACCTGACCTTCCGAAACGGCTGTGTTGCCGTCCATGCTGATAAGGGGTTACTATGACCTCTATGTATTCTCAGTTTGTGTTGAAAATCGTAATTTGGGGCCATCAGCTTCTTTCTGCGATGGCTTTGCTGATTCCATACTCTGGATCCTAGAATCTAGATCTGTGTGCATGGTTGCTCCATATATGGAAGCCCTGTAGACTTCAGTGTTACTCTGTGTTAAGGGTAGAATCCATGTTTGGGGAGTTGAGGAACGATGATCAACAGACTCAGCTGAGATGTTGATGCTTTGTTGCTTTCTCTCAAGAGGTTGTTAGGAGAATAATTCAATTTTGGGAGAATTGCAACCAGACTGATTTGTTAATACAGTTTAGAGTCTTTTAACTCAAGATTGGATGAATAGCTTTTCAAGTGTGAATGAAAGACAAGAATCCCCAAAGATCTGCTCTATTTTAAACAGCAGACTCCAGGGACTCAAGGTTTGTAACAAAAGGGCAGATGTGGAAGAGATGAACTCACGGGTCCCACTCTGTGAGAGAATAAAGCACAGGGTTGGCTGCAATCCCTGAGGTGTCGGGGTCTGCCAATCTTGCTGGCTCTAGGTTGCTCGCTGGGGGAATCTAGTTAGATAGGCTCACAATCAGTTAGTTGGTATTGACTTTGCTAGGCCTGACCCATATTATAAAGTTCTGACAAGTGGAAAGTATAGCTGAGCTTTGGGAAAAGCCGCAGCATAAAATAGACGGGAAAACCAACATCTTAAATGAATGGAGAAGAAATTTGAGCAGATCCATGAGATGAAGAAATTAGGACACTTGATGGAGTGTTGCAGCCCAAACAGATTAAAAATAGGTTTTTGTTGAGTAAAGACATACAAGATTTTACAAGTTTGGCTTCAACTCACTCAGAAACTCTTTGACTCTTTGTTAATCATGTTAAAAGAGTCTTCTGTTTAAAGATGCTTGAAGAGGTACTGAGAAAATAATATGGACTTGAAGAAATCTAACAACAGCAAAGTTAATTTCTGAATTTCATTTTACAACTCATGGGGTCCAAGATTTTTAAATATCCTTGAATTTGAGAATTCAGGGTTAAGGATATAAGGGATAACCAAATATTATTAAGGGCTTCCCTCGGCTCAGTGGTAAAGAATCTGCCTGCCAATGCAGGAGGCTCGGGTTCGATCCCTGATCTAGGAAGATCCCCTAGAGAAGGAAATGGCAACCCACTCCAGTGTTCTTGTCTGAAGAATTTCATGGACAGAGGAATCTGGCAGTCTACAGTCCATGGGGTTGCAAAAGAGTCGGACACGACTTAGCAACTGAACAACAAAATGTTATTAAACTTCTAAAGCATTCTCAGTATTATTTTTACTAGTGAAATACACAATGGAAACATGCCTGTGTAAATAAATGTATTTTATTAAGCATCCAGATCCCCTGGGTGAACCAATTCAGAAATCCATGAAATGCAGTTTGTCATGGGCCTGGTGACAAGATTAGGATCTGTCCTGATTGGGATTAATGATCAAGAGTTTCCCAGGAAGCAACCCCGCTGAGCTGTTTCCAGAATTCTGGGTGTGTAGGAACACACAGAAGTGGAAGTTACCAGCTATATAGAGTGACTGATCCTGAACTCAGAAGGGACTAGACCAAGGGACAGTTCCAGACCTCTTCACAGGATTATTTTTAGGTCAGACCACAAATATTTGCCTACTCTTGTGCAGCTTTTCAATGAGAGACTCTGAAACATCAGTTTAGAGTCTTAAGCTGCTGTTATTTGAGGAAAAGGATGTTTGAAAGTGTTTTTATTTGATATTCCTTATGGCAGATCCCTGATTTTGGAACCTAAGTGGCAGAGAGGTTAATTGACTTCGTGAAGGTCCTGCAGCCAGCTCTTCAGCTAGAACCAAGCCCCTGGCTTGTTGCTGAACTCAGACCTTGACTCTCTCTGTCTGTATGTATTTCCAGGAATTCTCAATCATTTTAGAGTTCTGCTGTCCTAGTGTTAGTTATCTGATCCTCTTTTAAAGAAGTGCTGCAATTGACTGGCTGTGCCACAAACCAGATGTGTGATTTTGGACAACTCAGGTCACCAATATGGACCACAATCCCTCCATGTTTGCACATGAAAGTTGGCCAAGACTCTATCTAAGGACTTTTCAGCTCCACTGAAACATTTTTGTGAAAATTTCTTTTTGGCTGGTGTAGGATTTGGCAATTCTGTGGCTGGCAAACAGAAGATGTGAGGTCAGTTCAAAGCAGGAACCTTGAAAGTCTGTGATCACTTGGACAGAATCAGCCCCCTTTTCACCATCAATGGTTTGGTATTGCTCTGGGGAACCCTTTCTATTTTGTTGTTGTTGTTGAATTGATATATATCTATGTTTTTGCATAAAGGCCACACAAATGTTAAATTAGGGACATATTTTAAGATGAACCAGGAGTATGTCTAAACCTCCCTGCTTTATAAGTGATAATGACTTTAGGGGCCCCAGAACTGCATTATCTCATTTTATCCCAGATACAAACTCACGGGTTCCCCTCCCTGGGGAAATTTGGGCTAAGAGAGGGGAAATGACTTGCCCCGAGTCCCTCACGTTGTCATCAACTAAGTCAGACACAGAATTGGATCCTCTCATTCGGTACAATCCTTCAAGGGTCTGCATAGGACACCCTTTTCTTGGCACTGGGATTCCACTGGCAATTCCATTTGGCCCAGCCTGTCTCCAGTCTGGGCATCTCTTCTTGGTCGCTGTAGTTTGAGCTGGCCAAGGAAGAGCAGGATGAATCCTCCAGTCTAGAGCCAATCCCCATGCTGTCAGCTTCCTCCAAGGACTCCAGACAAGGACAGGCCCCTTTCTGGGTACTGGGAGCCCTATAGAACCTGTCCTCTTACGTCTCTGGGTCCAAGGCTCCTGCAGCTGCAAACCTCACCCATTCTTTTATGTGGACTCTCAGTTTACCATCCCAGCATCCTGAGGGATGTGTGTGTGTGTGTGAGTGAGTGCATGCACACATGAGTGTACACATATGTATGTGTATGTATGTGTTGTGTGTGTGTACATGCCTTTGTCAAGTTCCCAAAATTGTCCCCTTGGTTTTGCCCAGAATGCAAGCTTGCTTTGGCATTTAGTGAAGTGGGCATTCTGTAGACCTTGGTAGGTCGTTTACAGAAAAGTATTGTCTCAGGTCCCTCTTGACTTTTTCTCATGAGAGCTCAAGGAAAATATGAGGAAGTGAGGTGCCTACAAGGAATGCACATTGTAAATTCCAGGCCATAACGCGCTGCTGGTTTTCTTGAAAGTTTTCCAAGCATTAGCCAAGACTTAGGTGAAGAACAGTGGCATGTTCTGGGAAGGGACTGCTTCCTAAAGCTGCTCAGCATTGTATAAACACAGCAGGTCAGGCTTGGATGGAAAGGCCACGGTCTGTATTAGAATTAAATACTACATTAGTTCTGTAATCTAATGTTCAGTTTCTTAATCTTATTGTGTTTTCTCTTGGAACCATAACTAATAAACAATGCCATCTGTAAAAGTTACGTGAGCAATTCCAAGCCCCCGCTTTTGCCCCAGAAGTTAGAACTATGTTTTTTTTTAATTTTATTTATTTTTATTTATTTATTTATTTTTTAATTATTTATTTTAATTGGAGGCTAATTACTTTACAACATTGTATTGGTTTTTTAATTAGAAAAGGGTGAGAGAGTGGCTCAATTTTGTGACATGGGTCTTTTAAAACATATTTATTTGGCTGTGCCAGGTCTTAGTTGCAGCATGTGAAATCTAGTTCCCTGAACAGGGATGGAACCCAGGCCCTCTGTATTGGGAGCACAGAGTCTTAGCCAGTCTTAACCCTGCATTACCAGGGCAGTTCCTATGAGCCTTTAAACTTCTTCCTTCATACCCTTTATCTTCACGTACCTCAGGGTTCTGGGTGTAGCTAAAACTCTTGCCTGGTACCAGGAAGAGCCAAGGACAGGCAGAGGGACTTCAACCTGCGAGCCTGATTTTGTCTCTCTTGGAAACTGCGTTCCTAGGATCGATTGCCCAATAGTCCAGAGAATTCCAGCTCCCTACCTGTGGCCATCACATGCTCAACTCAAGCTGGCTGAGAGGAACTGATCTCCTCTCCTTTTTAAAAATCTTTTTCTGCAATGTCCTTTTGTTTTTCTCTTTCTTCCCCTTTCTCCTGTTTATCTCTTTTTTCTTTTTCTCTGGCTCTTGGCCTCTTTGTCTTGTTTGTCTTTTTCTTCCCCATTCTAGTCATCTGTGTCACCACTGTATTGAATGAAGTATATGCTGAAATATCTTATTTTTATTGAATAGAGCTTTATGTAGCCCATTCACAGTTTTAAAAATCAGGTGAAAATAACCTTTATCCCTCAAAAACAAGGACTTCCCAGATGTTTCAGTGGTAAATAATCCAACTGCCAATAAAGGAGATGATGGAGACATGGGTTTGACCTCTGGGTTGGGAAGATCCCCTGGAGGAGGGCATGATGACCCACTCCAGTATTCTTGCCTGGAGAATCATGGACAGAGGAGCATGGTGGACAAAAGTCCATGGGGTTGCAAAGAGTCAGATATGACTTAGGGACTGAGCTCGCACCTGTGCTCAAAAGCAAACAAAACTCCAGCAACCCTATCCCAACTATAATTAGTTCATTTTTATTTGTGTTTGTTCATTAATGTATTAATTGGTGTATTTATTAGATATATTCCATATCCAGACACTGTGCCGTTCTGGTAGACCCAGTAGGTATCCTTACTGGGCTCACCATCTAGTTGGGAAGAGAGACCCTTGACAGGCAGTTACAAAATGAAATAAAACAAATGCTCTGGTGTAAGGGCAGGTGTTGGGACGATACGGAGGGGTGGCCCCGATCATTCAGGGTGGGGAAGCGTGCTCAGGGCGTGCTTCCTGGGGTGCTGGCTCTTGGAACTGTTTAGGGTGGAGAGCAATGGTAGGTGGTGGTGGTGATTTAGTCGCTAAGTCATATCTGACTCTTGTGACCCCATGGACTGTAGCCCGCCAGGCTCCTCTGTCCTTGGGGTTCTCCAGGCAAGAATACTGGAGTGGGTTGCCATTTCCTCCTCAAGGGGATCTTCCTGACCCAGGGATTGAACCCACATCTCCTGCATCAGCAGGTGGATTCTTTATCACTGAGCCACTGGGGCTTCCCTGAGCAATGGTAACCTTCCTCCAGTAAAAGAGTAGCCCACATGATTCAGTACATGGAAAAATCAGTAGTCCTTCCAGGTCTTGGGAGCCGAGCTAAGAGTCACCTCTGGCCTAACCCTTGATGAGGGTTTTGCTTTTTCCTTTGACTGCTCTACTCAGTCTGAATTTGCTTAGTTGCAAATTGAAAGTGAACTCAATTACATCAAGATTCAGACCATTTGATTTTACTTTCCTTTGATCATAAAAATCACCAAACATTGGATAGAGCAAGTCTGCGTGCATATTGAGAAATTATTCAAATGATCCTTTCCTCTGCTCTTCATCAACTCATTGGCTGTTAACACATTTTCTGAATGGGGCAGCCATAGCTGAAGAGCTGTGAATTCTCTGGATGTGATCAGTGCAAGATAGAAAACTCAAGGATAGAAAGGGAAGCTGGCGACATTACCTCCTCCGGACTCCTTCCATGTGGCAGACAGAGTTTAAACTATTATTTGGTGACAGTTGTGCCTCCTTCATAAGGTTGTGGTCAGGATTAAATATGGCAACACATATACAAAGCTCTTAGAATAGAACCTAACTCAAAAACAGTAAGGAATATGATGATGCTCCATTAGGATGTCTGATGTCATTTCTCAGCGTTCTCTCAGGCTGAAACTAACCTCATCATGTCAGCTCGACTCCAAGTATCATTATTTGTCTTTGAATGTGTTATCAAACCACCCCACAAAGCATACTTGAGGAGTAAGTATTAAAAGTATTTTCAGTCAATGTATTTACATGTATCTGTATGTAGAAATAGGCTTCCCTGGTGGCTCAGTGGTAAAGAATCCACCTGCCAATGCAGGAGACATAGGTTGGATTCCTGGGCTGGAAAGATTCCCCTGGAGAAGAAAATGGCACCCCACCCATCCTAGTATTCTTTCCTGGGAAATCCTATGGACAGAGGAGCCTGGGGAGCTAGCCGTCTGCTGCTGCTAAGTCGCTTTAGTCGTGTCCAACTCTGTGCGACCCCACAGACAGCAGCCCACTAGGCTCCTCTGTCCCTGGGATTCTCCAGGCAAGAACACTGGAGTGGGTTGCCATTTCCTTCTCCAATGCATGAAAGTGAAAAGTGAAAGTGAAGTCACTCAGTCATGCCCGACTCTTAGCGACCCCATGGACTGCAGCCTACCATGGCTTCTCCGTCCCTGGGATTTTCCAGGCAGGAGTACTGGAGTGGGGTGCCATTGCCTGCTCCGAGCTAGCCATCTAGGTGGTCGCAAGAGTCAGACATGACTTAGCAACTAAACAACAAGCATATGTAGAAATACTATCAGGTTAATGGTAAGACTTTATCATTTGTTATCAGATATTCTTTAAAGGAATATTTGAACTCTGCCTTGAGCTGCACATCTCAGAACTAAGAAATCTAAGACAAGAATTCAAAACAGACATGCACCTGGCCCTTTGCTGCACCGTGTACTTCAGTCTTTTCTAAAGCTTTTGGGTGGCCCTGCCCCTTTGCCTTCTAGCAGCACAAAGAATAAAAGAAGACAGTCACCCTGTGCTGAGGGGCCAGATTTAAGCCCCGATAACGGGTATCATGAAACACAAGCAGCCTCCTCTGTTTACTGAGTCTCATCACACAGGGCAGAACCCTGGATGAAGGCGAGGCTGTAAATTAAGGGTGAGGAAAAGGTGGCTTCTCCCAGGCCCCGGTAGCACCGGTGTGTGCAATTCTCTTTTGCAAGAGGTCACTGAGTCAAACGCTGTGGATGGATAATTTTATGGCCACTAATAAAATTTATAGCCAAAGCAAGCTAAGATAATAAGGGTAATCAAACATCCAGCCCTGGAACATAGGAATCCCATCGTGGCCTCTTGGTGCTGATGGGGGAGGGGGTGACTAGACAGCTTGGGGAGTTTATCAGACTTAAGGCCACCCAAGGGTCTGAGAGGTGATCTGTGAGCCTGGGAGCCGTGAGGACTGGGCCAGGTCCGGGAGCAGGCTCAAGTTATGCGGACTGCCTCTGTTCTGTGGACAGCATGCCGAGGGCTGGAGGAAAATTAACCGAAGCGTTAATGCCTAAAAGTCCACAGTGGCACAGGAGAGGATCTGAGCCAACCCAGTTCTAGAATATTCCATCATGGAAAGACTGTTAACCCATGGTTCAGGCGCGACTTGACGGGAGTGAGGTCACTTGAGTGTAGGTGAGGAACGATAGCATTTGACTTGGTGAGTGTGCAGAATTCAAATGCAACTGCAAGGGTTGTTGTCAAATACAACCCTTGGTCATAACCCAAGGCTCCGGTTCTGCTGGGGGCTTTCTTCTGCCCCTCTGGCTCTCCTGGTTTCCCCCTCCCATTGCCTCTGTGGCTGAGGGCTCTGGCTGACCCCATCTCCTGCAGGCTGCGGGCATAGGCTGGTGGGGTCCTGTCACCGAGACCACCCTGCAAACTCGCCCTCAGAGTCCCTGGGGGACTCGGCCCCCTTCTCTGATTTGGCCTAGACCCTCAGAGTCCTCTAAAATGACAAAGCAGGCAAACTGAAGGGGATTAACTCTTTGATGCTGTGGTGTTTTTGTTTTGTTCGTTTTTATTATTGTGGGTAAAATAGACATAACCTAAACTTCCCCCTTTGGTGTTTCTGGATAGAGAATCTTTTGTCCCTTAGGTGAGTCCCACACGGAGAAAATCTCAGCCCCTCTGCTGTGTTCCAGGAGAGGCCTGTGTTCCAGCACAGTCTCTAACACTACAGGACAGTCTCCTCTTGAACTACTTCTCTAAGTGATTCTAGAACATTTGGGAAATATTTAGAGCACCTACTACGTGCCAGGCATTGCTTTAAGAGCGCTGAACTTTCAGGTACAACCAAATGATCGAGTTGAACCCTGGAGATGTTACCGTGGTTGTGGGGCCGTGTTGTGAATTTAGGGGAGCACTGTCCTTCCAGCTTTGGTTTCTGTCCACGGGCTTTTTTTCTTAGTCCTTTCAGTGAGTGGATTCTCGGGCTGTCCCTTTAGTCAGCAGTCTCCTGGTGGTCTAAGTTTTTTTTTAAATTGTGGTAAAATGTACACGATAAAATTTGCCATTTTAACAATTTGTAACTTACCGTTAGTTCTGTGGCATTGAGTGTGTTCATGTGTTGTGCGGTCATTGCTACCATCCATCTCTAGACCTTGCCCATCTTCCCAGACTGAAACTCTTTCCTCCTCCAGCTCCCCCTGTCCTCCTCCCCAGGCCTCTGGCAACCACTGTCCTACCTTCTGTCTTTATAAACTTAACTACTCCAGGTGTCTGATACAATTGGCATCATACAATGTCCTTTTGTTGTTGTTAAAACATCTTTAGACGAGATTAGTGGGAAACCCATTTTACTACCATAGTTTTCAGTAGATTTTCTTCAGGCAAAAAGAGCCAACAGTAGTTCACTTGCTGCAGTGTCTGCAGTGCTTCTTAGCAAGAACTTGTGCTGTGACGCCAGCTCTGCCCTCTTTACAAATCCTGCTCAGGAAGGATGCTCTCCACTGCGCACGGGACCGGAGTGCCTTTGCAGCGTGCATCCCTTCAGCTCCGGGCAGGTCTGCTTTCCAGGGGGAGAACAAGCGGGCAGAGGGAGATTAGGGTTGAAATGGGATCAAGTTTGCCCAATCACTCAGGGGCAGAAAGCACGACAAGGAAAGAGCGCAGTGGAACAGCTTAGGGCCGAGGGCAGCCAGCCCAGGCCACGCTAACCTGCACAGACACTGCAAAGAAGAGATCATTCAGGCTTTGGAGACATCCCAGGGCTTCCCTAGTGGGTTGGTAATTCCTCTTGTTTCTCTGCCTGCCAGGATCAAATGAACATAACTCATAGAAGGAAGCATTTTGGTCCCCAGAAGGAGTGGTTCCAAAGTAAGAGACACACATCCATGGCTGTTGGCAAGAATCGTCTGTGCTACTGTCCTTGCCTCACCAAGTGCAGCTGCTTCCCCAAGGGGAGCCTGCTCTGGAGGGGAGGGATTTCGGGGGAGGGGGCCTCTGCCAGAGGCTGTTACAGCCAGCCGCAGAAGTGACTCAGTGGGGACTGACACATTCCTCCAGTGAAAGCAAAGACTCATATACAGAAAGGGGAGAAAAATTCTCTCTCCCTCCACTCTCTGATATGAGCAAAAACTAAGTAAGTTAATGCAGTCTATCTCCCTGCAATGTGATTACTGGAGGAGGACACTGTTCTCTATTACCCTATTATCACAGCTTCCTATTACCCTATGACTGAAATGCAGGGTCTATGTGATCAGCTGTAACTGTTTCCTTTTGGTTTGGAGGTCCATTTTTTGACCTTGACCTTCGCAGATTTGTTTATCTCATCTATATTTTACATAGGCTTTTTGAAAGTGTATTCTGCTGGCCTCAATCCCTAAGAGTGCAGCGGCTGACAGCATAGGCAATGCCAAGGGCTGGCGTTAGCTGTGTCCAGTCTCTTTCAGGATAACTGAATTGGTTTGTACATACATCAAAATATTTATTGAGCATCACTGTTTTTGCAGGTGGCTCGGTGGTATAAAATACGCCTCCCATGCAGGAGATGCAAGTTCGATCTCTGCATCAGAAAGATTCCCATGGAGAAGGAAATGGCAACCCACTCTAATATTTTTGCCTAGGAAATCCCATGGACAGAGGAACCTGGTGGGCTACAGTCCATGGGGTCGAGAAAGAGTCAGACACGACTTTGTGCCTAAAACAACTGTTTTCAAAATCATAAAAAATATTAAGTAACAGTGTAAGTAATAAATAACAATAAAGGAGCTACCCCAATATTAATCGCCTAAGAGAAAATGCTTTACACGTTATATTCTGGGATTTAGGGTCATAATGTCATTAAATACAATGACTGAGTGGGATGCGTTTGCTGTCCATAAACGTCTCTACACAGGAAATGGATACTGTGGTGTTTTCTGCTGCCTCAGCAGAGTCAAAGGGAGATGGCTTTCTGGGTCAATAATGCCATTTAAGATGAACCCCCAACCTGTCACACTCTGGAAGCTCTCAGATGCCTTCCTGTTGGTGGGGAAGTTAAAGGTCAATAGCTTATAGATTGTGATTTGCAATGTGAAAGCCGCCTTGGTTGATAATAGCCAAATATCTTTTGTCTTGATTTCTGTGGTCACGATCATAACTGAATGTAAGATTTGAGACTTCTTTGTTGACCAGTATATGGCTGCTCGTCCTGAGATGTCAGTGCAAAAATGTAAGTGTGATTGTAAGACATGACTCTTGCCTAAGATGAAAATGTAAGGGAGGAGCTTTATCTGTGAGGTCTGTGAGCACTTCCTTGTGTACAGGAATGTTAGTGGGGACTCCCATGCACACCAAAGACCCCATGTGGACAAGGACGCACGTGTACAAATACACAGGCCTCCTCCTCCGGGTGCCTGCTTCCTTTACTGCCCATCTCCTGTTTAATTGACCACCACTCGAGGGATGTGATATGGTGTTTTGAAAGTCAGGTACTGTTGTGTTAGTGAAACCATCCAGTGTAACTGAGATGGGGAGCTAACTGCAGGTTTTAATCAGAACTAAACCAAACAAAATCCTGTGGTAAAAATCTAGTCCCCCTAAAGTTAGTGACTAGAACCCCCTGGCAAGTTTTCAGTTGCTGCTTCTAGGCTCTAACATACCCACATAATCAAGATAACGAATCCTTTCCCCTAGAACTTTACATTTTTTAGACATGTTAACATGGAGAGAATGCGGTTTGGGGATCTGAATTTTCCCGGGAAGAGTCTGGTAGCTTTCACAGTGTCGTGAGAGAAGAAATTAATTCAGGACAGTCTGAAAAGCGGAGGTAAACCGTAGTCCTCTGAAAAGAAGGCATTTGATTGCAGATTGTTTCTGGCCACTCTTGCTGTCTGGGCATTTCCTCACACAGTGGACTGTGGGGAGGGGGCCAGTAGAGCCACTGTGAGGGGACAGTTAAAGCCAGGGTGGTATTTGGACAAAGTGTGGAAAACAGGATGACAATGTCTCAGAATCATACAAATTGGGGTCCAGTCTTGGCTCCTCCTCACTGGCTGCTCTCCCCTGAGGAAGCACCCTGGCTTTCTGACCATCAGCCTCTTGGAATCCAGCTTCCACAGGCCTGGGGTGAGGGCTCTGTGGGACTGACCGCTACAGTCCACCCCTCAGCTCCACCCCGCATGCCGCCCACCTACCTGGCCCCACCAAAGGTGGGATGGCTGCACAACTGGTGAAGGGGTTGGGGTTCTCCTCACCCTTTAGAGGAGCAGAGTCTTCCGGGCAGATCTGTCCAGAACAGAGCCTTCATTATGGCTGGCAGTGAAAGAGTGGGCCCTTCTCAGAGAGACTTGCTTTTGAAGTGCAGGGTGCCCCTGGCTGGGGGGAAAGGCCACTGCCCTGAAATAAAATTCAGAACCCAAGGAAGAGTGAGTGCTGTTAGATCGGTGGTCTGCCTCCCAGGAGGGTCGGCTCGGGAATGTGGGGTGGGGGGGGGTTGTTAGTTCTGTCACAAGGATGATCAAGGAAGGAAATTGGAATCCCTCAGAGGCTGTAGGGTCTGCCTCGAGTGGCTCCTGAGACCCAGCTCTGGCTCAGGAAGCGGTGGGGTGGAGGGAGTTCACAGTGAGGTCTCTCTCAGTCACTTGTGTTGTCTGACTGGGGCTGCAGCCGGTGAGCCCACCCGGGGCCTCTTCCCTTCAGAAGGAGGTTGGGAGTGACCCAAGTTCAGCACCTGCTCACCCAGGAAGGCCAGCAGGGGAACGCAGACACCTTCCTTCCTTCTGGTTCCCTGAGGACCTCTCTGACCTAAAGATTTGGCTAGAAACACATTTCAGAAGCTCCTCGTGGCCAAATTACAGACAACATTCCTACATCCCTTCCTCCCTTATTCTGGAGAGGGAGAGGAAACATTGTCTTTCTTTGGCTGACTGCAAGTTTTTTGGTCTAGCTTTCTTTCAAATCTCTTGAGATCAGTGACTATGGTAGTTTAGTCACTAAGTCATGTCCAACTCTCGCGACCCCCTGGACTGTAGCCCACCAAGCTCCTCTGTCTATGGGATTTCCCAGGCAAGAATACTGGAGTGGGTTACCATTTCCTTCTCCGGAGGTCAGTGACTAAGTAAAGTTTATTCCATGGAATCTGCCAAGTCTAATTCCCAGGTTATTCAGTAAACTTCAGTCACTGAGATGAGATCTTACAATAATTTTAAAAAAGAATAAAGAATATAGTCAGAAATCTGCATTTCCATCTGAACTTCCCTGCTTAATGGCTGAACAGCCCTTGACAAATTACTGACTCCCCTGAACCTCTCTTTTCTCATCTGTGAAATGGGAATAATAGCCAATTTGTCTGCGTAACCTAAATTTGATAGTTTCAAATGAGGTTTGTAAGAGGAAGAAGAGGTTCATTATCACCAAAGAGGTCAACAGGTATTAGGGCCACCTTTTATTCTGTTAGTGACGCTGTAACCATCATAGATATGGAGCTTTAGCCTTCTCTGCTTAATGTATGACCAGTAGAGTTACAAGCTATCACAATTTCAGAGAGCCATAGGAAGAATTTGGATGGGAATACTTGTTTTATAGCCAAATTTCAGCCAATTACCTGTTTCTTTTATAGAGGAACAGTTCAGTTACAACTTATATGTAGTTTGAGGGATTGAAGAAAAGGGAAATTTTTATAGCAAGCATGACAGTACCATGGTAAGAAGAACTCCATCAAAACCCAAAATTTTAAAGCCTATGCTCCAGTGTGTATATGAAAAAGCATTGCTTATCTGACAAGGGGGCTCCCTCTCTTTCAGAGTAGTCTAGAATATGATTTTATTTGTTCAGTCAAACCAGCTATCATTGCCTCTGTTGACAGCTAACCTAGCTGGGCTATTTTTCAGAATAAAAAAGATTTGACTAAAGGAGAGATACCAGATAGGAGTTGTGCTTTAGGCCAGCTATTTTGGATTATCTTTGTATATGAAACTGATGGCCGGCAAGCCAGTGAGTTGTACACAGCGTTCAAGGGAGGAAAAAGTAAATATTGAAGATACAGGAGACTGTAAGAAATGTTGGCATGTATGCCTGCCACAGGACCTGGCAGGGACTAAGTACCCAGTGTGTGGTTGTTCATGTGAAGAAATGAACAAATGAATTACAGGTCTGAAAAAGAGGCAGCTCTCCATCCCTAAACTAGCACAGAGTGGAGCCAGGACGCTACACTTCCGTGGTGATATGGAGGAAGAAAATACTAGTATATCCCAATAGGCAAATGAAATAGAAATACAGTGACATTTTAAAAAGAACTAAGACTTCTTATTTAAAGGACTTAAGGAAAAATACTTAATTAGATAAATATGAGAAGTAGAAAATAATAATAGCTCAGATTTATTCCAAAAATATGTTTGGGACCCCCCAGCATTGTGTTAATCTCTGGGAACCCTTGATCCACTATCCCGGGGCTTTTGTGTAGTGAGAGACGATGTTGTTTGTTGTTTACTGGCTAAGTTGTGTCTGACTCCTTGCAGCCCCATGGACTATAGACCACCAGGCTCTCCTGTCCAGTATTCTGAGGAATACGGGAGTGGGTTGCCATTTCCTTCTCTGGGGGATCTTCCCAATCCAGGGATCCAACCTATGTTTGCTGCACTGCCAGGAGGATTCTTTACCACTGAGCTATCAGGGAAGCCCCAGTGACCTACTCTTAAATGCATACTAGAAATCAAGGTAAAGATACTGAAGGAAGGACTGCGGTTCTGTAAAAGCTCCACAGAGGCTGGAGGGAGATTGGAAGAAGGCTTCTCTGAGAAGTGATGCTTGAACTTAGATCTGAAGGAAAAGTAGAAGAATTCCAGATGGAGAGTGAAGGCACATGCAAAGACCCTGTTGCAAGAGGAGCCTGTTTGAGAAACTTGAGGGAGGCTGGAATCCTGGAGTGCAGAGATTGAGTGGGAGGTCAGTTAGCATTGCTGTAGCTGTGTGTATATTATTTCTGAAAGTTTGTAATCCCTAAAGAAGACACTGGGTATTAATTACAAACACCCAGTTCATGTACAAACCATGAACTTTTAGGTGGGGAGATCATATAGTAGTTGACATTTGGGAGGGTGCCCCTTCCCATTTTGCAACAAGCAGAGCAAAACGTAGAGAATGCTCCAAAGGAACCACAGGGCGAGCTCAGCCAGGCTCTTGGGGGGTGTGATGGAAGGCACATGGTGAAGAAGAGCATGGATTCAGTTCAGTTCAGTTGCTCAGTCGTGTCTGATTCTTTTTGACCCCATGGACTGCAGCACACCAGGCTTCCCTATCCATCACCAACTCCCAGAGCTTGCTCAAACTCATGTCCATAGAGTCAGTGATGCCATCCAACTATCTCGTCCATGGTTGTCCTGCCTTCATCTTCTCCTCCTGCCTTCAGTTCTTCCCAGCATCAGGGTCTTTTCCAATGAGTCAGTTCTTTGCATGGGGTGGCCAAAGTATTGGCCCCCACCAAAATCACAACACTGACCGTGTCTGGAAAGGGGGAACCGGGAGGAGGGGCAATGAACCAGGGACATGGGCAATTCAATTCTCTATATGATTTGATTTCTTTTAAAATATATTTTCTAAAGTATAAAATGTTAAATTGTGTTTTTTATAATCCCTGTCATATGTTTGACCATTATTTGACTTTTTTTCTCTACGTGTAAAATTTTTCTTTTGATTAGGAGAAAGAAGGGAGGAGGGAGAAGAGGGAGTCAAGGAAAAGAGGAGGGCTAGTGCTGGCCTTGGAGTCAGAATCCTGGTCTCAGCCAGCATTTGTTTGGGCAAATCATTTCTCTGCTCCTCAGTTTCCTTAATTAAGAAAAACAGGATGACCTTGATATCACTTCTAGCTCTAAAACATTCTCTAATTTCTACAAGCAACTGAGGGGACTTCCCTGGTGGTGCAGTGGCTATGAGTCTGTGCTCCCGATGCAGGGGGCCCAGATTTCATCCCCAGTCAGGGAACTAGACTGCGCATGCTGCAGCTTGGAGTTTACATGATGCGTGTAAGAGTTTGCACGCCACCAACAAAAGATCCTGATTGCCGCAACGAAGATTGAAGACCCCGTGTGCCACAACTAAGACCCGATGCAGGCAAATAAATAAATAAAAATAAAATAAAAGCAACCGATTATTGAGTCATTGTATTTAGAGGCCTAAGAATTGAGTGTCCCATGTCCACAGGACTGGAAAACGTCAGTTTTCATTCCAATCCCAAAGAAAGGCAATGCCAAAGAATGCTCAAACTACCACACAATTGCACTCATCTCACACGCTAGTAAAGTAATGCTCAAACTTCTCCAAGCCAGGCTTCAGCAATACGTGAACCGTGAACTTCCAGATATTAAAGCTGGTTTTAGAAAAGGCAGAGGAACCAGAGATCAAATTGCCAACATCTGCTGGATCATGGAAAAAGCAAGAGAGTTCCAGAAAAACATCTATTTCTGCTTTATTGACTATGCCAAAGCCTTTGACTGTGTGGATCACAATAAACTGTGGAAAATTCTGAAAGAGATGGGAATACCACACCACCTGACCTGCCTCTTGAGAAACCTGTATTCAGGTCAGGAAGCAACAGTTAGAACTGGCCATGGAACAACAGACTGATTCCAAACAGGAAAAAGAGTACGTCAAGACTGTATATTGTCACCCTGCTTATTTAACTGATATGCAGAGTACATCATGAGAAATGCTGGGCTGGAAGAAGCACAAGCTGGAATCAAGACTGCTGGGAGAAATATCAATAACCTCAGATATGCAGATGACACCACCCTTATGGCAGAAAGTGAAGGGGAACTCAAAAGCCTCTTGATGAAAGTGCAAGTGGAGAGTGAAAAAGTTGGCTTAAAGCTCAACATTCAGAAAACGAAGATCATGGCATCTGGTCCCATCACTTCATGGGAAATAGATGGGGAAACAGTGGAAACAGTGTCAGACTTTATTTTTCTGGGCTCCAAAATCACTGCAGATGGTGACTGCAGCCATGAAATTAAAAGACGCTTACTCCTTGGAAGGAAAGTTATGACCAACCTAGATAGCATATTCAAAAGCAGAGACATTACTTTGCCAACAAAGATTTGTCTGGTCAAGGCTATGGTTTTTCCTGTGGTCATGTATGGATGTGAGAGTTGGACTGTGAAGAAGGCTGAGCGCCAAAGAATTGATGCTTTTGAACTCTGGTGTTGGAGAAGACTCTTGC
>NW_011494889.1:6795923-6809271 GCF_000754665.1 Bison bison bison | reverse complement strand
TACTTTGCCAACAAAGATTCGTCTGGTCAAGGCTATGGTTTTTCCTGTGGTCATGTATGGATGTGAGAGTTGGACTGTGAAGAAGGCTGAGCGCCAAAGAATTGATGCTTTTGAACTCTGGTGTTGGAGAAGACTCTTGAGAGTCCCTTGGACTGCAAGGAGATCCAACCAGTCCATCCTGAAGGAGATCAGCCCTGGGGTTTCTTTGGAAGGAATGATGCTAGAGCTGAAACTCCAGTACTTTGGCCACCTCATGTGAAGAGTTGACTCATTGGAAAAGACTCTGATGCGGGGAGGGATTGGGGGCAAGAGGAGAAGGGGACGACAGAGGATGAGATGGCTGGATGGCATCACTGACTGGATGGACGTGAACCTGGGTGAACTCCGGGAGTTGGTGATGGACAGGGAGGCCTGGCGTGCTGCGATTCATGGGGTTGCAAAGAGTCAGACACGACTGAGCGACTGATCTGATCTGATCTGATGTCCACTAATCTCCAGTTCTTTAAGAGTTAGAGTTTCTTGCTTGGCACAAGGTAGCCAATAGCTCTCTTTTAAGGAGGCCAGTGCATGGAAATTCATTTGCTGGGTGACACGGTGAAAAACTGTGTGCCCACAGGGTCCTTGCATTCCTCGTGGGCCAGACTCAGGAACCTGGAACTGCCTGGAAGCCCGTGCCTCTGAGTTAGGCCGTCATGTTATTTGCCACACATCCTACTGTCTTCTATGTGGGTTCACAGGGCATGTGCCAGGACTGTTCCTACATAGAGAGGCAGAAGAATGCCATTCCCTTCCCTCCAAACTTCAGATTATAGTGACACTAATGAAAAGGAAACAACACAAGCAGAAGATCAGACGGTAGCTACAGCCAGTGAATGCATTTTATAAGTGGTAACAAATTGCACAACTCACGCAACTGGTTTACTGATTTTTTTTCAGTTGTCTTTGTGTATTAAAAGCAGTGTATGTGTCCCTTGGATTGTAGCTGCTTGATGAAAAGAAAATGGTGCTACGAATTTTGCAGTTTTATGGGGGGACATTGTCCAGGATGGCATCATGTACCACCAGTGCTTCATCAACACCCATTTTGTGCTGACAACAGAGTGCACGGCGGTGGCCAGGTCCCTGATTGTTTCAGCTGCCCCCGCTCCAGCCTGCCTCATTCCTCTGGTAGAGTGGCAATTGGCTGAGGGGAGCCCACACCCCATGGGCAGCAGAGGAAGCCCCAGGGCAGCAGTCCCTGTGTCTGCAGGGGATGTCCTCCAGGCCGTTGGCTGTCTTTCCTGCCTGCTCTCTGCTTTTGCTGATGTAGGCTGAGTTTCCTTACCATACGTTTAATGAATGAGAATAAGAAAGTGTGTGTTGGCAGAGTTACAGCTGAATAATGCCAAGGCTTTCCAAGTCAGGGCATGAATTGAAGCAGAGCAAAGTTTCAAGTCTATGGGGCTCAAGAGTAATGGCTATTCTTCTAATAATGAAAAGTACAAATGTTTTATGTTCAAAGGTTAACAAATGGACTCTTTCACTGGCCTTCTGGCCTGCTCAGTTACAAAGTAGAAACTGTTCCTGATCTTTGCTTTATTGCTCTTGTATTTTCTAGGCAATTAGAAACATTTTCCACTCAACATTTAAGAGGTTTGAACTGCCTGGAGACCAGATTTTTTTTTTTAACAAAACTAAAAAGTTTCCTTAAAAAAAAAACAAAAAAAAAAACCCAACAGTTTTTCCTTTTTGTAAGTAGACCGAAGTTTTAAAGTACCAGGCTTTCGAAACAGCACACTTAGACTTGCCAGCATAATTGTTGCATTTGTCATGGGATTAGCACTTTCCAAAAGTATATTTCTTTCTTTTTTTTTTTTTTTTTACTTTTTTTATCAGTCATTTACTTTTTTTTTTTACTTTTTTTTTTTTTTTTATTCCTTTATTTCTCATGTGTTCCCCATCCTGAACCCTCCTCCCTCCCTCCTCCCTCCCCATACCATCCCTCTGGGTCGTCCCAGTGGGACGACCTGTATATTTCTATACAGGTATCTAACTTTGCCCAGAAGTATGGTTCTTCATGGTCTATTATGTGCATTTAGGCAAAATGGACCCATCCCTATCCACTAGAATTTGCATCATGAAGTCAGTTATTGCCAATAAAATGGAAACCATTTATCTTAATGAACCAGTAGGAAAATTAAGTCTGTTGAAATGGTCTAAACCACCCAAGAAAAAAAAAAATTAGTAATTCATGCTGGACTGTATCTATTTTTATGAGCTCCTCCAAGTCATCTCTTTGCTGACTGCCTACAGCAACAACAGTAACAAATAGTGTTTTGTTTAATTTCTTAGGTTCTTCATTAGCAGGTTCACTTCTGCCTTAATAAAAATGATATCTTTGTCCCACTTGTCTGTTTGAGAGCACTGAGGGCCATTCCTGGTAAGAAACCAGCACTAGTTGGTCTTTATTGGTCTGGTCTTGGGCTGCAAATAGTGTTGATTAATGGCCCCTGCTTTCACCTCCAAATGGAAGGGAGACACAGACGTAATTGAAACTTACAATGTCAGAGGATCATTTTATTCCATTACATTTAATGAAAATGCGGTATACTGCTAAAATGCAGGGAAGTGGCCTCGGAGAAGCCCTGGACACTACATGTAGTGTGTAGTGTCACGTGTCATGAGTGGATGTGGGGAGTGTGTTCCTCCCAGTCCCCCCCTCCACCCCCCATCCCCATCTCCCTTGCACTCTGGCTTCGACCCCAAAACAGAGAGGCTGCCAGTGGTGGTCAGGAAGTGCCATGAGCCACAGGTAATGAGCTCAATATCCGTTTTCCTTGTCAGATCTCCCAGCTGATGACAGAGCCGGGCCGGGAAGGCCTAACAGAGGCGGTGCTGAATCGCTACAATGCGGACAAGCCTTCGGCCTGCAGCGGCGTCCCCGCCCCGCAGGGCTCCTGCGTGGCCAGCGAGACCTCCTCGGGCACCTCGGTGGCTGCGTCCTTCTTCGCCAGGTAAGAGAGGTGCCAGAGCCTCAGCTCTTTCAGGTGAGCTCACCTGGTTAGCCTCTCAAGTGGACCAGTTTAGCTAGAACACCAGCAAGAGTTTGGGGCTGTTTGACTTGGCTCTTTAAGTCACAGTTTCTTAACCTCAGCTCTTTGACATCTTGGGCCAGATAATTCTTTGTCATGAGGACTGCCCTGTGCTTATAGAATGTTCAGCAGCGTCCTTGGACTCTACTTGCCAGATTCCCGAGGTACCTTCCCTGTTTGTGATGGTTGTTCAGTCATCCAGTCGTGTCTGACTCTTTGTGACCCTATGGATTGCAGCATGCCTGGCTTCCCTGTCCTTCACCATCTCCCAGAGTTTGCACAAACTCATGTCCATTGAGTTGTTGTGACAACCTAAACTGTCCCCAGACATTGCCAAACTTTGCCTGCGTTAAGAACCTGTGTTGAGAATACGTGGCTCTAAAGATGGTCTCCACTTGATGCGGACTTTTATGGGTGCAGCCCCATGGCTGGTGTTTCCAGAAATGTATTCTCACTATAGAAAATGAACTGCTTAAAATTTAACTATTAAATAGATGGCAGTTTTCTTCCTTATTGACAGACTAGCTGCATAGTTGTCAAACTATCCAGCTAATTCCAGAAACTTAAAAAAAGAATGCTGAGAAATAAAAAAGAAAGGTATTTCAACAATGTTTTCTGCCTAATTTTAGCAACACGGCAGAGACAGGGCAGGAGACAAAGGACAGCTGGGCAGGAAAGCACTTCAGAGACTGTCTAATTTGATCCCTTATTTTATGAAAGAGGAAACTGAGGACCAAAGTTAAACTGTGAGGTAGTTTATAGCAAAGCCAGAAATGGAAACCAGATTCCTCTGCTTTTTTCTCTGTGACTCATTCTCTGATATTTGGAACTGAACCATGGAAAGCTTTCTGTACCTAAGATTCGTGAGCTCCTCTTCCCTGACAGCTTAGTTGGTAAAGAATCTGCATGCGATGCAGGAGACCCAGGTTCAATCCCAGGAAGATCCCCTGGAAAAGGGAATGGCCACTTACTCCAGTATTCTTGCCTGGAGAATTCCATGGACAGAGGAGCCTGGCAGATTACAGTCCATGGGGTTGCCAAGAGTTGGACAAGACTGAGAGACTAGCACTTTCTTTCACTTTCACTTACCTGTAGAAAACTTTCTGTACTTAAGATTCGTGAGCTCCTGAGTCAGTAAAGTGTATACTAAATAGCATCAACTATGAAATCAGAAGGCTACTTGGGTTTGAGTTCCTGGACTGCCTCAGTGTCCTCATCTATAAAATGAGGGTAATACCTATTCCTCAGGGTTGCTCTGAAGAGTAAGATGATTGTAAATTATAAAGTATGTGCTATACAAATGATAATTCACTATGGGCTTCCCTGGTGGCTCAGCTGGTAAAGAATCCACCCGCAATGCGGGACACCTGGGTTCGATCCCTGGGTTGGGAAGATCCCCTGGAGAAGTGAACGGCTACCCACTCCTGTATTCTGGCCTGGAGAATTCCATGGACTGTATATTCCATGGGGTTGCAAAGAGTTGGAAGTGACTGAGCGACTTTCACTTTCATGGATGTCACTGGAGTGTCAATAAGAAGGAACATTGTTCGGCTTTTCTTGTTATCCTTAGGAATGGTAACATCCAAAGCACAAATCTGATGAAGGGACTCTGATTAGGAAGGGAGTGGGTTAGAGGAGGAACAGAGACTGACATCTTGGATTAAGACACGATAAAGCCAGCACACGGGGCTTGTTGGAAGACTAGTTTTGAGGTCCCAATTGTTCCCTGGTGCTATGTGTATTGTCCTAGGAACAATTGGGCCAACTTGAATGTACAGGACACAACAGGAAACATGTATGTAGTGGCCTCCTGACAACAGAGTCCATCACGTTAGCTCTTTCTGTACGTGAATTTCTGTGTTGTCTGGGACCACTGTACAAGCTTACTGGGAGGTCATATCCATGCCATTCAAGGAAAGAAGAAAGAGATGGAACAGAATATGAGGAAATGCCACAAGCACAGAAGACCCCAGGTCCTAGGTAGGCTTTTAGAACATGTCCGGAGGAGGGTGACCAAATGGTGAGGAACGAGGAAGCCATGTCCTGGCAGGTTTATTCTGGAGATGGGAGCCCTCGTCTATCTCACGGGCCATCACATAAAAGGGATTTGGATGATTGTATAAAACACCCTATTATGTGGGCAGAGGCTGAATAAAACCTAAAGATAAAAGGGAGGGCTCTCTCAGCTCAGGATGAACAAGAACTAGCTCACAATTCACACTGCCGCAGGAGAGAGCAAGGTCCCCGTTGCTGAGGGAGACCAAGCTTGCATTGGGTGACTACCCAACCTTGTTTCTGGCAAGAACATTCAGTGCCCAGATGGGAGCTGATCTCCTGAAACACTGAAATGCCTTCAGTTCAGAATCCATCCAGAAATTTTTATAGATTGACTAACTCACACACACACACACACACACAAACAGAAAAAGGCTTTGACGTAGGAAGAAATAAGAAGCTATGGGCCCTGATGAATACTGTTTAGGGAGAACAGTGTTTGCTGTTGGGAGGAAACCAACAGTGTTGTCAGAGTCAGGGAGAGGATGTCAAGATGTGATGGACCTGGAAGGCCAGAGTGCTGTACAGAAGGTGTGTGGAGGCCAGCTTTCATGTGGATCAGAGGAGGATTGGAAGAATGGTGAATGCCTGGCAAAGATGGCCTTCCTGAGACTTTTGCTTGTACACGAAGGAGTAGAATGGAAACATCAAGACGGACCCAAATGAATGGGCCAATGATGTCGGCTGGGGCTCACCCTGCAGCTGATGTTAGTGATAAACAAGAACTCTTGGTTTCAGAATGGCAGGGACTTCTGATATGAGCTTTCAAAGAGCTGGAAAGAATTCAGAGGGCTGCCTAAATCCTTGTTATTGCTTTCTTTGTGATGAATTTTGATAGCACTTGAAGCTTAATGGTTTAAGGCATTAAAAGTACATGGCATGTTTTTATTGCCACATGTAAAATAGCTAGCTAGTGGGAATCTGCTATATAGCACAGAGAGTGCAGCTCAGTGCTCTATGATAACCTAGAGGGTGGGATGCGGTGAGGCAGGGAGGAGGCTCAGGAGGGAGGGGCTATATATATATACTTAGAGCTGGATTCACTTCGTTGTGTGGCAGAAACTAATATGACATTGTAAAGCAATTTTATATGTATATGTATGTGTATATATATATGTATAATAAAAAGGGATCAGGACTAATAATGGAGATGTAACCTTGCATGCCATAGCTGGGTGATCAACGTTCATATAAGAAATACTTACATATAGATATAGGAAATATAATTGGTTTATTACATAAATTAGCAAAATAAATCTTTTAAACTAATTTTTACTGGAGTATAGTTCATTCAGCATGTTGTGTTAATTTGAGGTATACAGCAAAGTGAATCAGCTATATATAAATCATCTTATATTGAAGAGGGAATTTAGCATAAAATATCATCAACTGAAGAGACTAAATATTTCTTTTTAAAAAAGTACATGGCGTGGGTTTAAAGGGTTCGCAGTATATAGTGAAGGGGAAGTACCATGTGAAAAAAGATAATTCTTTAAATAGACATATATATTTATATACTTTAAATATATGTTTCAAGAATGAATATATATATATATGTTCCCCCACACCCATTACCCTGTTTGCTCTGCTGTGCTCGTCAGGAATCATTGGGCCTCATATCTCCAGGAAGGGAGGCAGCATACTGATAGCCACGCTGTCACTGATGGGGACCGGAAGCAGAGGGCTGAGTGATGTGCCCGAGGTCCACACTGTCAAGAGAGAACCAGGGGGGTGCCTCACATCGTTAGGTCCCCAAAGGGCCCCGTGAGAAGTCAAAACCAGCCGGGCTTATGCTGTCAAACAGTAAACTGAGCTCGCAATCAGATGAGCTTTTTGTTTCTGCTGGAGTGAAGCTGTGTGAGGTGATGGTAGAGGTGGCTTTCAGTGAGGGTAAAATCTGGATCTGCCACTGGTGCCAAAACTGGAAACAGGTTAGTGTTTATGTGGAACTTTATGTGGAAGAACGGGAGCATCTCTCCACATCGAGACTGGGGGCAGAGCCAGCTCCTCGCAGCTGTGCTCACCACTTTTCAACTTGTTCGTCTTGAGTGTGTGATGGACACACCTCCCTGAGTCTGCAGGGCTCTGGACTCCGCGCAGCTCCTCATGAGCACAGGGGGACCGGCCTTCAGGGACAGTGCTGGCGTCATGTTCTTTCACCTAGGAGTGGCGCCATTTGCCAAGTGTGTGGCCATCCCTGGCTGACGTTTACTGAGCGCTCAGTATGTATCACTCACTGTACTGAGCTCCTCATGGGCAAAATCTCCCTTAATCCTCAGAGTAACTTTGTGATGTAGATCCTGCCACTTCCTCTGTTTGATGAGCGGAGAAAGAGGCATCCTGAGTCAAGTCTCCGGCCCAAAGCTGCTCAGCTGGAAGTGGCAGGAAGGGAGCCATCGCGTGCCTTCTCACCTGTGAGCCTTGATGCTGTTCTCTGTGCTAATGAGTAGGCCCAGGAAATACTTTACTGCAAGGTTTTCCCACCATAATCATGAACTGATGATCATTGCTGATAAAACCCTAGAAGTAAGTTGGCCCTGCAATCAGTTTGAGAAGATAAGCGCAACAGCGACAAAACCTCAATTTGTTGAGGGCTGCAGATGTCCACTTTTTTTTTTTCCGTGATACAAACCTTTCTTTTAAAGTGTTTACTTTCTGGAGCTATGGGTAGAGTTCTGAGTGGACCTTGTTGCATTTCAGATTTAACAGCTATAAAGTAAGAATTGCAGTTCTGAATAATACTTTTGACCAGGGCTGCCCTTCGTGTGGTCTCTCAACGGCACATACTTACTGGTCTGTGGTAAGTGTGGAAATTCAGAGGAACAATTTAGCAACTTCTGTAGCAAGTTGACAGGAGTTTTATGCCTGTTGAATCTAAGAATAAAAAAGTAGGGCTTGAATGTAATTAGGAATAAAAAGAAAAAAAAAAAGATTCTTTCACCAGATAGTTTCAGAAATGCAGCTTCAGAAAATGCATCTGTGTGTGTGCTCAGCTGTGTCTGACTCTTTTGCGACCTCATGGACTACAGCCCGCCAGGCTCCTCTGTCCATGGGATTTTCCAGGCAAGAATACTGGAGTAGGTTGTCATTTCCTCCTCCAGGGGACCTTCCCCTTTCAGGGATTGAACCTACATCTTCTGCATTGGCAGGTGGATTCTTTATCACTGAGGCACCTGGAAATCCCCTGCTTTAGAAAATATTGAAGCCCCAGTAGCTTGTTCTTCTATATCTCCCTTGCCAGCCTTTCTTTATTTCTTTAAATATGAACATTTTGTGACCCCATGAACTATACAGTCCATGGAATTCTCCAGGCGAGAATACTGGAGTGGGTAGCTGTTCCCTTCTCCAGGGGATCTTCCCAACCCAGGGATCGAATCCAGGTGTCCCGCTTTGCAGGCGGATTCTTTACCAGCTGAGCCACAAGGGAAGCCCAAGAATACTGGAGTGGGTAGCCTAACCCTTCTCCAGTTGATCTTCCTGACCCAGGAATCGAACCAGGGCCTCCTGAATTGCAGGCAGATTCTTTACCAACTGAGTTATCAGGGAAGCCCCAAGTTTAAGGTATACATGGTATACCTTACATAATTTGTCTTACATGTATTGTGAAATGATTACTGCATAGGTTTACCTAATACCTATAACCTCATACAGATACAGATCCAAAAAAAGAAAAAATAATTTTTCCCCTTGTGATGAGAACTCTTAGGATCTCCTCTCGTAACAAGTTTCAAACATGCCATACAGCAGTGTTAACTATAAGGGGAATCGGATGAAGGTCGTCAAAAGGTACAAACTTCCAGTTGTGA
This sequence comes from Bison bison bison, assembly GCF_000754665.1. Taxonomy (NCBI): domain Eukaryota; kingdom Metazoa; phylum Chordata; class Mammalia; order Artiodactyla; family Bovidae; genus Bison; species Bison bison. The sequence goes on along the minus strand of NW_011494889.1, from coordinate 6,800,339 downwards.
GATAAATACTAAGTACCAGGGCTATAATGTACAATATGACTGTAGTTGAGATTTACTTAATTATGTACTTTGTGTTTTAAAAGTATGAAGTGCATGAAACCCTATAAAAACTCTTGGGTGAATCTTCAGCATTGCAGGTTGAGGTAGTGGAATCCTAAGTTTAATTTGAAGAGCAGTGAACAAATTCTGGATGATGCCTAGAACTGCCAGGGACTCTGGTAAATTAAATGAATCTTTCAGGTGATCTCATATCTTTGCATTGATGTTCTTTCCCAAATAACCTGACCGATAATCATATCGTTGTTGTTTTAAAGCTTCTGGAGGATTTTAATCTACATTCAGATCAAGTGTTGGAAAAAATAGTGAAAATTGCCAGATATCACACGAGCTTTGCTAAGACAAGTTCAAGTATGGCAACACTAGTCCTGCCATCTCTGTGGGGTTGGTGAGCACATGGGTTTTCAGATGCCACTTGTTATTGTAATATTTTTTTATTTGCAGCTTTTGCCTTTACTTCACAACCTTTGTAAGACCGTATGTAACTTTTACCAAACTCAAATGAAAATTTCAAGTAAAATTATATAAAGGGCATTTCTGGTTATTAATATTTTTTCATTTCTCTGTTTGCTTAATGTCAGTAAGTCCTTTAAATCTGTTTTTGTAGGTTTTGTTTGTTTCAGATGACTGAATGCCTTCTCCAGTATTCTGGCCTGGAGAATTCCATGGACTATAGTCCATGGGGTCGAAAAGAGTCGGACGAAACTGAGTGACCTTCACTTTCACAAATCCTTACTGTCTGTCTGTCTGCTCATTGTTGGATCCACCATATTATTTATAGCTTCTCCCTCTCTTTTCCTCTGTTTTTCCAGTAACAGGGTCCTTTTGTGATTATTGACTCTCTTCTTGAAGATTCTAATCTTTACACAGTTTTTTTTTCTCTGTTGATTAAAAAGACATAGCTCCTGGAATTTTCTGCATACATTTTTATGTTCACCTCAATATCAGATTGTCCTCAAAGTTGTTTCGTAGGGTTCACTTGCTCTGTTTTCTCTCTCTGGCTTGCCAAGCTGTTTCTCATTTCCTTTGGCTGACTTTTTGCCTTTTGCCAGAACTCATTCTTTTCTTAGGGATGTTATTATATTTCTGTCCATCTCCACGTCTTAGGCAGTTTCTTCCATCTTTGTTCTTAGACCGTTTCTCGTATCACCTAATGGCTTTTTCCAAGGCCCCTTGTCATGCAGTTGACTCTTATGACTGACTTAACCAGCATCCCTTTGAGGCCAGAGATTGCTGTGGCATTAAAACCTAGACCAACTCGGATCCTGGATTGGGACTAAGCTGAGCTGAGTGGGCTGACACCCAGCTCCAAGGCCTTACCTCATATGAGTCTCTGTGTTCATCTCCCCACCCCACCCCACCCCACCCCGCTATCACAAGCCCTGCTCCTGGTACTCTGTGAACATGTGCTGCTACACACACAGCTCCTACTGCTACAGAGGAGGTCCTTCCTAAAAGCCATTTTCCACATTCTCGCTGACAGGCAGCTCAAATAGTGCCTTGTTTAAACCAGGTACAGCAGATGCTTTTCATATATAATCTTGTACAGTGAAGGCTTTCTTTAGTCCCTGGGCATGCTGACACAGAGCAGTAGTAGTTGGTTATTTGCAAGGAGCTTATTAAGTCAAAGAAGGATGAGAGGGAGTGTGAAACTGCTCATGGTTCTTCTGTTCTTCCATCAGGTACAGTTCCCTTAGGGATGCTCACATCTTCCATTATAAATACATCAACAGTTATTACCAGAGAAGAACTATCCTAAACACGCCAAAATTGGTCTCAGGTGATCCAGGAGGAGAAAAATGGAGCAGGGTGAACAGATCTGACTCTTCTCTTGCTGATTCTTTGTGGAGACGGGGCAGCCTTTCTGCCCCCGATTTTGTAGATTAGAAGTTCATTTCCAGCGCCATGTCTGTTACAATAGAATGATAACTTTACAAAAAACAAACCAAAACAAACAAACAACAAAAAAAAATGAGAGGGGCTTTTAGGAGCTCATGTTGTGGACTTTCTCTCGATGATTATTGTATTTTTCTGTTTTGTCTGCATTGATGTGTGCACCTTGGTCTCCTCACTTGTTCTAGGGTCTCATGCTGACTCACTGCCTATCCCCTTCCCCTTTGCTTCCATTAACTGTCCTCCTCTGCCACTCCACCTCCCTGTCTGCCTCTTCCACAGCTCCCGTGGAAGTGGGGCTGCTGTTGACCCTTGTATGGAACACCTGTGGTCAGGACCAACATACGTAATTGTGCCCTTTGCTCTCTGGCTCGGACTTGACTGGTCGAGCTGTGGTGCCTCTTGCTGAGGGGCTCCGTCCATCCAAAGGGACATCTACTGCTGAGAGATAGGGTCTGGGCTTGTATGCCCCCAGCCGCTCCTGCTCCTTCCTTGGGGGCTAAACCGTGGCAGGGCAGTGATCTTTGAAGGCTTAAAGTGGGAACCAAACACCTACCCTCTGAGTTTCTTGTTTATTTATTCCTGTCAAGTCATAGCTTTACTTAGAAAAGACTCCATGGACTTCTCAGAAAAGAAGGGACTTGTGCTCTTGTATATTGATGCAGTGAATGTTTAGGAATCATAGCCATATGAATACAGTTTTGCTTGAACACACAGCAGTTGCAATGTGGAGGGAAAACACGAAGAAGTCAAATGTGTATTTAGCGCTGTCAGATACCAGAGGCCCCAGGAAATAGTTTAAGGTATTTGCTGCATGAAGAAGTAAATCCTTGATTGTTTATGAGAGACAGAGAAAGCGCTGAAGAAAAAGTGGCCACGATTCTACACTATTATCCTTTGTGTTCAAAAAAAATCCTAAAACACTTTAAATATATAGCCCTAACAGCAGTACCCAACCCCAGCGAGCTTCAGGACTGTTCTGGTTTGAGGTGTGCAGACTGTAACAGAAATGGCACTCATGGCTTGGTCCACGCCATTCTGAACTGATGGTCTCTGCTAAAGAAAAAAAGTGGTCAGTGTTCGCCACTCATCTCATCTCCTGCCACAGAGAATGTGTGAGATACGGCATCTTCTGACCTAAACGAGTCCTTTGTTTGATGGATGGCCAGTTGGGGTGCTGGCAGTCAGCTCACAACACCTGGGAATCATTTGTGGAGTTTTCCCTCAGCTGAAAATCCAATTCATGCCTCGGTGTGGATGTTAGAAGGCAAAGCAGTTCAGTGAGACGGAAGGATCCTGCTGATTCTTGTCAAATATTCTCAGGGTTAGGCATCCTGGTTCTTACTGTACAATTTGAATGTCTTTTCTACTCACGCAAGGGTGGGGAAGAGGAAGAAGATCATTAGATAAAGAAAGATGGAGTTGGCCCGTGGTTGAATCCACAGTCTGCCACTGACATTCTGACTTTAGGCAAGTAACTTAATCTCTCTAAGCCTCAGTTTCTCCTTTTAAACAGAGATCATCATATCTTTGTCATAAAATTACGGTGAGAATTAAATGAAAATGTGATCCTACTTTGTAAATGTCATCTAAATCCTAGAGATGATGTTAAGATGGCATTTGCTATGTGCTGTGCTTAATCACTCAGTCATGTCCAACTCTTTGCAATCCCATGGACAGTAGCCTGCCAGGCTCCTCTGTCCATGGGATTTCCAGGCAAGAATACTGGAGTGGGTTGCTATTCCCTTCTCTAAGATTTGCTATGAAAAGGATGAAATTCTACCCTCGTGGGAAATCCAATGAATTCTCAATATTCCCTTTTGAGCAGGTGACTTTTGTGATGCTTACCTTTATATTGTGCTTACATGGCACCTTGTAATCCAGCCTAATGACTACCTAGGGACCTCCAAGGTGATTGTAAAGATCCAGCATCATGCCTCCGAGCAAAACTGCCATCACAGGGGACTGAGGACCACAACTGGCTCTTAAAGCGTCACCTGGAAAGAATGAAGCAAAAGATTGAAAACATCAGTGATGCACACAGAGAGAAATTCTGTCCTCCCTGATGGGACTCTAGCTAGCTGACTACACACTTCTGCATCTTCCTTTTTGTGGTTTTATAGTCCTAGCAAAACTCCCAAACAATAAGAAAGAAAAACAAAAGGAAGAGGGGATGAAAGGAGCAATTAAGAATTCTATGACCATATATATACCTTGGTAGTGATTCAGGGGTCGGGAGCTGGAATTCTGCCATGACATTGACAATGAAAATTAACCAAACAGGGAATAAAATAGAAGTAAAAGAGGGAAATATTCACTCTCTTTGTTAATACCCTCAAGATTTGAATTGGGAGCTGAAGAGGGAGGATTCGGTGGCATGGAGTCGATTCAAAAGAATAGTGGAATGACCTGTGTCCTGAAGGAGAAGGATGGGGAGAGGACACAATTTTATCTACTACTTATTTC
>NW_011494889.1:6772060-6795823 GCF_000754665.1 Bison bison bison | reverse complement strand
CCCCCCCCCCGCCCCCGTTGGCAATACCTCTGTAACTTGTTCTTTCCTTCAGTTCTTTCCTCATTTAAAACTAATAATAGCCAATGTTTATTGAGAGTTTCTTATATACCACACACTATTTTGAGTTCTTTACATGAATTTAAACTTCAAAAGTCCCCACAAGTTGGCCCTCTTATCATCCCATGGTTTAGATGTTGAAACTGAAGCACAGAATGAAGTAACTTGATTGCAGACAGCTAGAAGAACTTCAGTAGGTTAACTGATTTCAGAGACCATGAGCCAGAATGTCAGCTCCATACAGGTGGGGATGTTTGCCACTTTGTTCTTGGTTGAAGCCCTAGTGCCTAAAAGAATATCTAAGAAATGTTTGTTGGATGAAGAAACAAATGCTCTTAGCTACTGTGCTGTCCTGCCTCCAAACTCAAGATGGGTTGTGATGGGTAGGCATTCATGCAGTCTTGACACAAGGATGATCAGTGAGACCAAAGCAGAGAAAAGAATGCAGAGCACATCACTGAAGCCATAGGGAGAAACATTTTGACCAACTACTCTAGCCTTCTAATTTTATTGCTTACTAAAATATTGCTTCTGGTCTCATTCAGAGTAAAAGTTAAGGGTTTTACAGTGACTTGTCAGGCTCTCTCCACAGTCTGGCTACCCGGCCCCTGTACCACCCTCCTTCTTGCCTGCTCTGATCTAGGCTCCCGACTCCCTTGCTTTTCCTGAAAAAGTGCCAAGGCCATTCCCTCCTCATAGACTTTACTCTTTCTCTTTCCTCTGTTCTTTCCCAGATATTTTCTTGACTCAGCCCTTCTTTCCTTCAGATCTTTGCTCAAATGCCGCTTAATGGCAAGGCCTTCCCTGACCTGCCTACTTAGGATCACAGATATTCAGGGTCTGCATCTGTTTTCCCACATAATACTCTCTTATGAATATTTACTGAATGAATGAATTTCAGACTGAAAGGGAGATATGCTGCTAAGTCTCCAGATGGTCTTCCACTGAATTTCTTTGAGAAGTTTATTTTTTTTCCCACTAAATTCAAAACTACCTGCTTAGGAATTAAATTATTCTTTTAAATTTGAGATGCTTGGGGGAGATAACATTGTGACAAAGCACGGGAAAAGGCATGGTTGGGAAAGTGAGATTCTTATTAAGCTTTAAGTACCTGGTTGTCTTTTCGAGAGGAGGCTTTGTAGATATGGGATAAGAGGTGCTGCCTGGAACAAGAAACCAAAGAGTTAAAGCAGAGGAAAGAGCTGTGAGTTGTAACTCTGGCACAAATGAAGCAGGGCTCTCCATCTTTTCTCCTGGCTCGTTGAAAACCTGTCTTTTCCTCCCTTGAATAAACCTCTTTGCTTTCTGTCCCGGGCTTTGATTTATTATTTTAATTCTATAGCTGTCCTAGTGAAGTATGTAAAGCATTTGGGGATAAAATCATGTGGAAGACATTATAGAAACTAAAGATGTATTATCTTACGTCGTATTAGGTAGAGGCTCTGTGTGCTGAGGAATTGTATCCTTGATGAAAATACCAATCGGTCTGTGGCATTAATTGACTTGAGAATTGGCTCCTCATTTAGGGTATAGGAAGCAGAATTTAGGGAATACTGTTATAATCAGTTGGTGAGAAATAGGTAAAACTGAAGGCTAAAAGAGATCTCACTGAAGTCTCTGCTTTTCATAACTGAGAGATATCCCTGAAGGTGAGATTTTTATTTTCTTGTGTCTAAAGTGAAAATAATGAATTTTTCTTTTCCTTCTGTCTGATTCCTAATGGGTATATTTCATGAGAACAGGAACTGTATCTAATTCCCCCTCTGCTTTGAGCATCGCCTAGTACAGAGGAGGAGCTCAGTACATGAATGTTGAAAGAATGAGTCAACCATGCTTGAAAACTTAGGTCTGTCTTGCTTTTCAAAGGAATGAAATATTTAAAAAGAAACTGTAGGATTGTGTAACCGTAGAGTTATCATCATTTCAAGTACTAGTATTAATGATAAATAATTCTGATGGATAAAAAATAAATGGAATATTTTTCATGATTGATTTCAACACAGGTTCAGCAGGACACTATTTCTGATAATCATCTTTTTATTTAGTTGATGCAAAAATGATTTTAGCATCACACGGTAATTAGATGCCTTTTTTGGCACCTCGTGTTCTTGTTCATGAAGTACCCTGGAATTCGGGAAATATAATTTCACAAGCCTAGAAATAATGGACTGTGTCATTTTCTTGGCATCCACTGATACCAAAGCCTTACGAGTCCATAGTTTGTCCTTTTAAACCCCTGCAAAGGAAAGAAAAGGGCCTTGTCAGTAACAAAGAAAGAGGAAATTCTCTCGGGGTCTGTAGTGAAAAGGTTGTAATCAGCACCAGGCAAGCCACTTGGAATAAAAACATGAGAAAATAGAAACCATCACTCAAAATTTATTCCCAGTCTTTTAGGTACTTCAAAAAATAAATGTGGTTCATTTTTCTGAAATAAATTTTCATCTATTATTATATCTGTCTTTTTAGTACTCAAAGTGGCAAGGTGGCAGAATATTCCTGAACCTGGCTGTACAGGATTTTAAGGGCACTTTCTAGGGACGATAAAAAAGAAAAAAAAAAAAACCCTAAACAATCTTAAGTCCCTGTGAATACTCCCACCTACAAGTGTTTTAAAATCAAACTAAGACCTTGTTACCACCCTCGAGGACTCAAAGCATCAGGTTACAACTGAGAGAGGTAGAGAGAAAGAGCCAAGGATGACCAAGCCTTGTGTCAGCAGGTCTGACCCCCACTGCCTCCACAGACCCTTCACACACCACGGGATCCAGTCCCCCAGGAATTTACCAGATGCATATAGCTGGCTGTAGCAGGTACTGTTGGGCCCCACACCCTTCTGCTCATCATTTTCTGAACCAAACCTCTCAGCTCCCAAGGTCCAGGACTTATGACTACCTGAGGGTTTTCTCTGGCTGCTGGCATTCACTGCCCTCAAGCCTGGACAGGCCTGATAGCCATGGAAGTAATCCTGTTGGGAGCAGCTCTCAAATAAGGCTGACGGGAGCTGGTAGATAAATACCTGAGCTCCCCCGCCCCCCACCTTGGCTGGCATAACACCGAGGCAGGGTCTTCCCGGTCTCCCTGCTTTCCTAAGTTGGACTGAGCCCCAGTTGCCCACATCAGCAACCTGCTTGATCACTTCTTTCCACCCTGTCTCATTTTCACACTTCCCTGCACTGCTTCCTAGAATCACCCTCCAATTAAACCTATCAGCACTGTCATCCTTATCCAGGGATGTTTCTAGGAAAAGCCAGCATAAGATATTGGCAATATACTCCCATTCATTCACACATCCATTCAGTGTCAGTGCCTTCATTCATTCATTAGGCACTTGGTAAACCATGCCAGGCATTATATTAGACACTGAGGAAGGAAAAAAGGCAGCCACTCCCATCAGGGAGCTCCCTGTCCAGAGGGGCAGACGGTTCCATTGCTGAACGGTTATAAACAACATAGGGCTTCCCAGATGGCTCAGTGGTAAAGAATCCACCTGCCAAAACAGGAGACAAGGGTTCAATCCCTGGGTCAGGAAGATCCCCTTGAGGAGGAAATGGCAACCCACTCCAGTGTCCTTGCTGTGATAATCCCATGGACAGAGGAGCCTGGTGGGCTGCAGTCTACGGGGATCTCAAAGAGCTGGACCTGTCTGAGCATGCACACAGCATCTATAAGCAACATGAAAGTCCAGGACAGAGCAGTACCTGAGAACTCTCAGTATCACTCTCCACAAGTCTTCAGGTTATTTGGAAGTTAACAGTGACTTTACAGCGTGTATTATTATCAGAAATTGTCTTCTCCATCCATTTCCTGTCTCTTCTAGAGCGTAAGATCCATAGAGAGAGGCACTTGTCTGTCTTGTTCCATCGTTACAGCCTTAACTCTTAGTACAGTGCTGGGGCCCAGTCAATATTTGGTGAGTGTGTCTCAGGAACGTTAGGAGTCTGCCGTGGAGAGTTCCTGCCAACCTCCTCCTTTCTCTCCTGGGGAGATCACTCGAATCCCAGGTCAGCCAGTTCCACCATGAAAGTCATGTCTCCAACGCAGAGGGAGAGCCTGAGTTCAGGGCAGGAGATTAAAAAGCAGTGCTCCCCGCCAGGCTCAGCGCTGTGCCTAGAGGGTGGGGCCTTCTTTCCGGTCACTTGGAGCCGAGCCCTTGGCCAAACCATGCGCCTGAGGTGAGTGTTTTCCTTTAACGTAACAGAGGGGAATCTGCTTCATTCAGAGTCTGTTGACTGAGATGTGAATCACATCTTCACAGCAGCATCTAGGCTGGTGTTTGACCCAACAACTGGGCGCCATGGCCTGGCCAAGTGGACCATCACACCTAGAATCAGCGCTCAGTTTAACTTGAAAATACTTTCCATCCTGTGCAATTTGCCTGTCATCTTCTGAGACCCCTGAGGTTTCTTCTGGCTCTGGTTTCTTAGCAATGGGGCTGTGAGGATGAGCCTGCTGGTTTTCAGGAGGTCTACCTCCTCCCCTCCCTCTGCCCATGTCCCATTGTCATCCTTTGCTCCTCAGCGTCCCCATCTGTGGACAGGCGTGATTTAATTCTTGTCTCCTTTAGATCAGTTGGAGAGCTTCCATTTCACTTATTGCTTAAGATGCTGAGCATTTTGTTTTAGCTTTCACACTAAAGATAGAGAAAATAAAAATTGATATCATGAATCTGTAGGCTTCCCCTGTGGTCCTAATCACCAACCATAGCCTCAAAGTCCTGTGGTGGTGGATTTACTACTTTGCATGTTCTTTATTTCCTTTAAAGCTAGGCACACGAGGAAGATTGATTTATGGAGCTTGGATCCTGCTTAGTTGGTGGTGGGTGGAGGGAAGCTGCAGTAAATTTCAAAATCGCTAGTATTTCTTTGCACGTTCAGGGGAAAAAATCCTAGCTTACATCTATTGCTACAGGAGCTCATAAATTAAAAATACCAAGTGTATTTCCTATACACCTGGAACTTCAAAATTACAATCTGTTCCTTCTGTGATCGCCCCCTTCATAAAAGAGGCATGGGGGTGATGGCTCAAACAGGATTTCCCAACATAGCTCTGATATGCAGGCAATGACTCACCCATGTCTTTTGACGTTTGCTTAAAAAATATTTCAGGATAAGGGAATTATTTACCTGAAGCACAGACTGTAAGAATTTGGTCCCATTATCTTTTTCCTCTAACCTTCCTCTTTTCATACTCTCTCTTCTTTCTCTCCTTTTCTGTCTTGGGTTTTGGTTTTGATCTGTTATTTTACATAAATTTCAAAACAAGTCTAACAGAATCAGAAACAAAACACAGGAAAGTCTTCTTTATTTTCCATTCTGTTCTGAGCCATAAATTCCTACATATACTCAAATAATACACCCAAGAGGGCTGGTAGAATGAATTTGATTAGCCTCTTAAATGTTTTAGCACCTGCACACCACAGCACTTCCAAGAGTGGGGAAATGATGTTTCCTTCTCTCCCTAAGGGATTGCTTGTTACCTGGGCCATGTAGCTGCTGTATGCCACTTTATTGAGGTTAAGATTGAGGAGCCCTGGTGAAGAAAAAAAGTCCTGAATAAGTACAGGTACAGCATCAAGGCCCCATTTTTTTTTTTAAGTTGTTATTGAAAAATAGTTGATTTACAATGTTGTGTGAGGCCCCATATACTTTTCCTTCTCAATTTTGTTCTTTGGGAACCATATTTACCTTTTTTTTGAGAAAATACATAAAGGGGAAAGAAAGGCTATACTTTAGATTTTTCAGAAAGCCTTTAAACATATGTCATACTTGTAACCTAGAGGGGTGGGATGGGGGGAAGTTGGGAGGGAGACACAAGCGGGAGGGGGCATATGTGTACTAATGGCTGATTCACATCGTTGTGTGGTGGAAAACAACACAACTTTGTAAAGCAATTATCCTCCAATTAAAAATAAATTTTAACAAATGTCATACTGGAAGCAGTAGACACAAACTGTGGTGTTGGAGAAGACTCTTGAGAGTCCCTTGGACTGCAAGGAGATCCAACCAGTCCATCCTAAAGGAGATCAGTCCTGAGTGTTCATTGGAAGGACTGATGTTGAAGCTGAAACTCTTTGGCCACCTGATGCGAAGAGCTGACTCATTTGAAAAGACCCTGATGCTGGAAAAGATTGAAGGTGGGAGGAGAAGGGGACGACAGAGGTGAGATGGTTGGATGGCATCACCAACTCGATGGAGATGAGTTTGGGTAAACTGCAGGAGTTGGTGATGGACAGGGAGGCCTGGCGTGCTGCGGCCCCTGGAGTCGCAAAGTCGGACACGACTGAGCGACTGAACTGAACTGAACTGACTGAGACGTGATTTTATACTATGCTACCCCCAGTCTCTCACTCCTAGGTATTTACTGAAGAGAAGTTAAGGCATATGTTCACACACAGACTTGTCCATGAACGTTCACAGCAATATTATCTTAATAACCCCAAACTGGAAACAAACCAAGTGTCCAATGAATAAATAAAATGTGGCGTATTCATATAATGTAATACTACTCGGAATATTCAGACTGTTTATATATGCAACAACATGGGTAAGTGTCAGTTATAGTGAGTGAAAGAAGCCAGACTCCCCCACCAAAACCAAAAGACTACTATGGTATGATTTCATTTATATTTGATTATAGACAATACAAACTAATCTACAATGACAGAAAGCATATCAGTGGTAGACTAGGAATGGGGGTGGGGAGAGAAAGATAACAAATGGGCAGGAGGAGGCTTTTAGGGGTAATGGATGTCCATTATCCCATGATAGTTTCCCAGGTGTATACATATGACGTGTGTGCTCACTCAGTCATGTCTGACTCTTGCAACCCTACGGACTGTAACTCAGCAGGCTCCTCTGTCTATGGGACTCCCCAGGCAAGAATACTAGAGCAGGTTGCCATTTCCTTCTCCAGGGGATCTTCCCCGTCCAGGGGTTGAACTCAAGTCTCCTGCATTGCAGGTGGGTTCTTTACCGTCTAAGCCAATGGAGAAGTGCATACATATGACAAAAAACTCACCAAATTGTATACTTTAAATGTGTATCACTTATTATATATGACTGATACCTCAGTAATGCTAAGTAATTGAGTTCTTTTGGGATTAGAGAAAATGTTTTGAGATGGAGAGAGAATTGTCTTTGTAAATGAAGAGGTGGGATAAATGATCATTTTCTCTGGGAGAAAAGGGGTTAATAATAGCACACCCTCCGCCCCTCAGGAAGGCATGTTGAACTAGACTTGTTTAACATTTTTTTTCAAGGTATGGAGATAAGAAATACCATGGGAAATTTCCAGATTTGTGCATAGGGCTAAGTTCTTCCATGTAATAAAATATCGTCAAGGTAGAATGAACAGGGGAATGAGCAGAGGCGATCTAATGAGGGCAGGAAGAAACAGTTCAGGTGAAATAATTCAAAATCTTCTGAGTTGGAGGACTCAGGGAAACCGATGATAACTGCCGCAGGAAACATAATAACCTCGTTGCCTGAAGGTTCAGTCTAAGATTACAACCAGGAAACCAACAGTAACAAAATTTGTTGGACATCATCACAGAAAATATTGGAAACAAAGTGAAAGGTGTTGTCTTACCTTTGGACAAAATAGAAATTTGTTTGAACGTAGATGTTTTTAGGAAATTTTGATAAGTACACCTTAAAATATAAGAGGGAAGCAAAATCCATCGAGGGAGTGGAGGAACTTCTGGTTGAGAACAGGCTGTTGGAAGAACTCCTCACTCTGGAAGATGCTGTGAGGGAGGGAATCAGAGTATCTCATGTGACATGTGTATAGATATTACATTAAATCTTGAGTTAGGTCTTAAGATGGAGAAGAAACAGCGTTAGGGAAAAATAAAGTGAACTGTCTCCCACATCCTCAGACACAGTACCGACTGAGACTATAAATCTGCAGGTCCAGATTCATTCACAGATGGTAGTCTGATGGGAGCTGTCAGCCAGAGCTGGGAGCTGGGGAGTGAATTCCCAGCTTCCGATGCTGCAGGAGGTACCTGCCTCTCCTGTGCAGGAGGAGATGGAATTCTCAGCTCAATGCCTCGGGCCTCCAGGCCAGTTTCATGGCTCTTCTAATCTATTTCTGAAGTAGCCTTTCCTTCAGCATTTTAAGAAGTGGCTACATTATCCTGAGCATTTTTATCAAGTAACAAATCGGCTGATGTAAATATATAAAGTTGGCTGAAAGCAAGCCAGGATTTTGAAGCCCCTTCGGCACGTCTAGGTTGGGTACATGTCACAGACTTATCCTTTGGAAGCGAATTCAGGGGCAGGTTGGTGTAGAGTGACTTCTGGTATCCGGTGTTTTGGACGTGAATGTCAGCATAGCAGATGCTAGACAGTCCCCCCTTGCACCTGGATTGTTTCTTGCCCAAGAGGAGGCAAGACAGGAAAGAATAAAAATCCCAATCAGCGCAGTGACTCAGAAAGAGGACAGGTGATGGTCTGGCGTCCTCTCCTTGGCTTCATGTGGAATTGCAAAGCACTGCTTTGGGACTGTGAACTCCAGCCATCTGCTTGCTTGGATCCCGGGGAGCGATCCAGCTGGTATCTGCTGCCCTAATGAAGAAGGGCGCGGAGCACAGCGGCCCTGCAGTCCGGTTCCTCGCCGGGATGGAGCTGGGCTTGGGAAATGGTGAGGATTCACATTTGAAAGTGAAGACGCAGGAAGTCTGACAGCTCCCGGAGGATACAGCTGCCAGGTTTCCTTTGTTAAAGAAACAGAACGCGGTACAGTTTAGAAAAAAAGTTGACTTTTTTCAAGATGTCTGCACCTCAGCCAAAGGTGAATGAAAGAGTCTTTCTCTGTTGCTGGCTTCTAGTTTGTTGCAATCATACAATTTTCTGGTTCTCATGACCATCCGTGCTTCTCCGGCTTTCTCCTTGTCCTCCCCGCCACCGCCTATCTGTCGCGGGGGTTCCAATCCACTTGGCTAACCAGTGTGTGATTCCAACAGTAATGAGCCACATGGGGAGACCCCAGAAGAGGAACAGGAATAGGTCGTCCCTATATTTTTATGTGGAGATTGATAATCAGGGCTAACAGTCTCAGCAGAAGGTGAGCAACACATTAAACAGAGGGGAAAAGATAATAAAATATCTCCTGCTGCTTAACAGTCGCTGGGCGGATGCGTTCCCTGGAACTATCCAGCTGTTGCGCTTGATGGCTCATAAAGCCTTGGTAACGTCCGTCAAGGGCCTTTTTTCTTGGTGAGGGACCATTTTTTTTCACGCAGTTATGATAGCATCTGGTTGCTATCCCTGGAAATGCGAAGAATCCACAGGCACAGGCAGACAGCTGCCGGGGAAGAGCCGGACCGCAGAGGCAGCTGGCTCCTTTGATAGATTTTGGGTCACTTCTGGCCTAATGGGCACCATCAGAATGTAGATGCAGACTCAGCAGACGGTCTGAGCACCTGCTCTGTGCCAGGTTATCACATTTAATCCTCCTACTATGAGGTAGGGACTATTGTTGTTTAGTCACTCAGTCGTGTCTGACTCTTTGTGACCCCTGTGGACTGCAGCCCACCAGGCTCCTCTGTCCATGGGAATTCCCAGGCAAGAGTACTGGAGTTGTGTTGCCATTTCCTTCTCCAGGGGATCTTCCCAAGCCGGGGACTGAACCCATATCTCCTCCACTGGCAATCGGGTTCTTTACCACTAAGCCACCAGGGAAGTCCATAAGGTAGGGATTATCACCATTTGAAAAAGAATATCGTCGAAACAAGAGCCCTGGACTCTTTGAGGAACATACCCAGGTCACACTGCTGCAGGTGACAAGCTGATACGCCCATGCCTGGTGGGCCTTTGCTATGTACCACCTTGCTGCAAAGATGGAATAAAAGAGGAGTTGCTTGCCATGTGTGCTCTGGGTACATGTGAAATAGCTCTGCACCTGCCTGTTCTACCTGATGCTCATGCACGTGTGTGCTAAGAACGGATGACACTTTCCAGATTACTCAAAGTAAACCTTGGATGTGGTAGGTGGCTTGCTTAGGTCATCTCTCCAGAAGCAAATTCCAAAGCAAATGACTTATTAAGAATGTGATCCCCAGGGGACTGGTAAGGACTTGAGAGAGGCAGGGAAGGGAAGAGATAAGAGAAAGCCAAAGCAGGGGATGTCTCCACACCCTTCCTCTGGCAGAGGTTGGCTTTCTGTGTCAACTTGGTCCTGCTGGGGTTACACCTCAGAGCTGTGCTGACTTGAGCAGCAGAGCTGAGGCTGTCATACTTCCTGACCACCTATTAGGGTTGCAGGAGAGCAGTAAATCCCAGAGACTTCCGGTCAGCTCTCCGTGCATGCAGACAGAGCAGGCTCCAGCAGTCCAAGGATAAGCCTTTGGGAAAGAGTGCTAACTGTTAGGAGCAGAAGTGCACTGAAAGGGAGCACACAAAATGCTGCAAGAGAGCGGAGGGGCCCTGGGCTCTGCACCGGCCTTGTCATCAGCACCTGCCCCTCGTCATGCCCAGCTTGCAAAAGAGGAGACTGGTGGGACAGGAAGGCAGCAGGGAGGGGCACCAGGAACCCCTGGTGTTTTCAAGCAACACTGTCCTCTGTATCACCACAAGAAAGAGTGTCAATTTTCCTGAATTCTGGGAATGGTATTTTTTCTCCATTAAGTTCACATGTCTGATCGGTGAGCCACGTTCCATCTGAGTCAGCATGGAACAGAATGTTGGGTTATTTCATGTTGGGTGATATAATTCATGTTGACAAGGCAGACCTCTGGGGAGTGAAGGGAAGTTGTTCCTAAGTAAACTTCCATGTTCTCTTACGAGGTGGGAAAATGGAAAGGGAAAATAAGAAGTGGGATTGCTCAAGACAGAGAGCCGCCCCCTCTGAAACCCTGCTGTGACTCAAAGTGCCGCACAGATTCTAGACCCATGTGTGTCTGCAAAACCAATAGCTGCATGTTAAGAAATAAAAAAAATATATATGTATATAGTATGTGAACCCATAGCAGTAATATTCTAAGTGAAAACAGATTTCTTCCGTTTAAAAGAAATGTCAACTCTTTGTTTTGGGGTATGGGGGTTCCCCACATGTGTTCCAGCTGAACACAAACACCAAAGGCCGGTGTAATTTAGAGCAGATTCTGGTTCTGTCCTTGGCTTGCTTTGTATCCGTCACAGTCATCAGCATCGAGGACTCTGGATGCCAAGTACATTATGGTTTTAACTGAACAGGGACAGGAACTAATCTTCCTCCTTTTGGGGCTGTTTGAGGGCTCAGAGGGTGAAATGCAAGCATGGCAATCAGGGATTATAGTGGAACCATGCTTCTCTTGTTATGTAAGCCTGGTCTCCCAGGTAACCTTAGCCTGGGAGAACCATCAAAGGGGCGTGAGCAAATACTTACAGGCAATGAATTAGAATGTTTTATGATGATAGTGGAACTATAGTTTTTTATGTGTATTTATCCTTTAGAGATACATACTGAAATATTTACAGATGAAAAGTTACAGTGATGCAGAAGAGGAAAGTGTTGGGAGAGAAAAGCAATGGAAAAAGATTGGCAATGAGTTGAGAATTGTTGAAACTGGGTGATAGTTGCATAGATTGTTCTATTTGCATATGTGTTTGAAATGTTCCATAATAAGAAGGAAAAAAAGGTCATGAAACTAGTTTATGCTTAAGGATCCCTACAGAAGGCTCTTTGGAAGCACTATCTGGCTGGTCCCAGAGTGTCTGTTGCATTCTCTTTGGGTGGATCTTTATCCCCAAGGCCACCTCCTTTTGGTAAGTCTGGAGGTTCTAGAATTTAATTAGAGGAACCTAAGCCTCTAGGTTTAAGAGTAATTTAAAGAATAACCCCAAACCTATGATAAAACAGTTAACTCTTAAGTGAATGATTTATCTCATGGAGGTAGTATGATCCAATTTACAAAGCGTTCACGTGGAACTCTAGCCTCTCCCATTTTATACAAAGACAGATCATCACTACTATTGCAAGGGAGATACCATAGACATTGACCGGATTCTGGAGGACCCTGAATAATAATTCCATTATTGGGGAAGTAAAGTTCATTTTCCTTTCGTATTTGGAGGTACAGTTTATGACCACACCACTGGTCTCTTTCATAAAGATACGTGTGCCATGAACACTAATAGATTCTAGGATATGATCTGATTGATTGACTGATGGATTGGGTGGTAATATACGCTGCAGTTGCAGCTCCCAGCTCTGTTTTATTTGCTTGCTCACCGTACAGCACGTGGGATGGATCAGGCTTGTGGAGCTGGTCCCTTGCATGGAGTAAACTCCACGCTGCAGCTGTGCTCTCATCTTCTCTCCTGAAGGTCACTTGATACTGATTGTGACAAGGAGCTCATGGCTAATGTTCTAGCCCTGAGCTCCTAGTTTTAATTCATTCTGTCCAACTTATCTTTTGTTGTATCTACTAAGTGAGTAAGAATATGCTTAGTACTGGGGGGATAGATCATAACTCTTAATAAGAACTAATCATAGAAAGAAGGTCTGGCTGATGCTCCAAAGCCTGGAGGAGACTGGGAGTTCTCTCAGTTACAGAAACAGCCCAGAACTCTTCTCAGTTTGGTGTGCAGAAAGATAGCTGTCTTTAGATTCAGAATTGACATGACAACCTACAAAGTGTTGAATCCTCTCTTGCATACACAGAGCTACCTTGAATTTTAATAATTTCATCTTCTCCATTCATTGAAAAATATATTTATTGAACATCCATGGATTCCAGATAGTGAAGTCTGCTAGACTTTGGCTAGCCTTGTGGTTTTTAAAACCAGAAGCACCCAGTAGCTATTAAATCCTTAAAGTAATACAAAATATGCATATTCTCAGAGTAAAGAACCTCCAGTGTCTGGAAGGAGGAGACTGTTCAATTTAGCACACCTGTACTTGAGGACTGATTTCCTGTTGCTGCTTTGAGTCTGCAATTCAGGGTAACATCATGTGGATTTTTGAACCAAAATGAATATAACAACAGATAGTCCATCTTGATAATAGAAAGCGGCTGGAGCTTGCAGATGCCATCCACATCAAGGATTTTGCTTTCATTGAGCTCTGCATCCCCATGGATTGTTGTCATATGGAAATGATTGGGGTGAAAAGAGCCAAGATGTTTCTAAAAATCAGTGAGAGCAGTTTGCAAGCCTGAGTCAAGAAACAAGCTGGATATGCCACAAAGGAAATGCATTTTCTCAATAACATTTTTTTGGAGGAGGCTTTGGATAACTTGCCTTTGAGTAACATTTGTTTATGGAGTGGCTAGTAATCACTTCCATTGTAGCTGGACCAGGAGGGGCTGTGTTTTCATCGCTGACCTAATTCCTGTGATTCAGTGTGCCGTAAGAGCTCCATTTTTATCACCCTTCTACGACTGACATATATTTCCATTTTGTACTGTTTATCAGATAACTTACTACAAGCTGGGAAGTGCATTCGCTAAACACCTGGCTAGCCTCAAGCTCTTTACATTTGACAAAACAGGAGGCAGAAATTATAAAGACTTTTCCATTTTAGACTGAATTATGGAATTTTGTAATTAAGATTTGCTTGAAAACCCATGGTTGAATAAAGAGGTAAAAATACCCTTGATACTTTACTGCTAGGGGAGAGGTTTATCCAGCAAAAGAAGAAAACATAAATTTCAAATGACAAGTTGTCTCAAGGATATGCTTCTACCATAAGATGCTTTTTAATCTTTTTATAGTCTACTTGATATCTCACGCAGTTATTGTCAGTTCTGTCTGCTAATGGATTCATTGCAAGTAGGTCTACCATATATGAAATCCATAATAACTTTTCTTGTGTAAGTATTTTTCATTCTTATACATGTGAGGTGTATTCATACATGTTGGATGTGCTATTTATTGGTAGGAGAGAAAAATGTATCAATGGGGATTGCTCATGTATTTTGCTTTGGATAGCACCAGAATTCCAATATAAAACTGGTGTGTATCTAGGCAGAACATGGAGGATTCCCATGCTCTCATTCCATTGAGCCCCTTGCAGCAATCACCTGTTTCCTCCAGTTGGCATATTGTGTGTGTGTGTGTGTGTGTGTGTGTGCTTTAGTTCTATTTTTTAAATCTTTTGTTCTCTTTCAAATTTATTTATTTTTAATTGAAGGATAATCGCTTTACAATAATTTGTTGGTTTCTGCCATACATCAACATGAATCAGCCATAGGTAAACATATGTCCCCTCCCCGTTAACCTCCCTTCCACCTCCCACCCCCAGTTGGTGTTTTTGGTGGCCATTTCCTCTCACTCTTCTCTATTGACTTTGTTTTTCCATCTACAAGTTGCTTTCTCTGTCTAGCTTGAAAGCAAGAGTGGCTTTTCCCAAATCACTGGGTTTGCAGGGCTGAAAATCACAATTTACAATAGCTTGCTTGCTACTCACACTAGTTGCCTGGGATTCGAATTTGAACATGAAGACTGAAAGAGAAGGTCTGGCACCACACTCTCTGAAAAGATTTTCACTGTTGCTCCAGGTGTTCTGAAAGGGGAAGTGAGTGGCCTTCTCTCACGTTTAATGCTGGAGGGAGAAAGAAGTCATCTTAATTATATGGGAAGATAATGTAATCCTTTTCTGTAAGGCCCTTTCAATAAAGTGTAGGGTGCTGTTCGGTGGCTGTGAGAACAGGATTTGCTAGTGAATTATTTATTGTTCCAGCTCTGGTACTATTTGATTTCGACGCTTTTGGTTAAAAAAATTCGCTTCATTGTGACTTAATCTTTTGAGAAAGTGAGGTCAGTGGTGTTATTTATATCTCTTGCATAGATTATTCTGTGGTAAGATTTGGAATGAAAATGTGTGAATCCTGAAGGGATCTTCTCAAACCCAGGTACCTGAACCCCCAGTGATGTGGTGGGACCTCTAAGAAGCTGTTGAGTATATGGCACATCTTCCTGGGGCATCAATTTTTCTTGAAGCTTTAGGGGTAGGATGAGACCAACTTTTTAAGAGTAAAACACAGAGATGTACTATGGAATACAATATGAAACTTGGATGAGGTTTTAAGATAGAAAGTGAACTTCTAAGTAATTTCTTGCTAGATTTAGATTGAGGTTATGCCCCAACATGGGTACTAATTCATCTTGTCCATTGCCATTAGATGTATAGAGAGAAAAGTTTCTTTCTTTTCTGCCCCACAAAGAGCAAGCAGCTTAATGTGTTTGTTTGTTTTTTAATTGGTTTTAGTGTTTTTCTATTGGGTTGGCCAATAAGTTCATTCGGAGTTGTCCACGCGATCATCTGGAAAACTGTATGAACTTTTTGGTCAACCTGATATTTGCTGCTTCACTGCTTTCTGCTTTTAATCTTATTATTTCCATCTCTGCTTTCTTTTGGTTTACTTTGTTGTTGAAGTTTGGAATTTAATGCATTTATTTTCATTAAATGTAAAATTCAGGCTATGAATTTTCCACGCATGACTGCATTAATTGTATTTTATAGATTCTGATATAGAGTGTTTTATTACCATTTTGTTTTAGAACTTCTCAGCTTTGGTTTATATTTCCCCTTTTACCTGAGAATTATTTAACCTGGATTTTTAAAATTTCCAATGGAAGAGCCTTTTGGTTTTATTAGTTTGTTACTTATTTCTGGTTATATTGCATTATGATCAGCTAATATTTTTATTACCTCTATCTTATGAAACTTACTGAACTTTTCTTTGTGGTTTAAGGTACAGTCAGCTTTCATGAACTGTATGTGAGGTGTGTTCTCCGTTTTTTGGATGCAAAGTATGATATGTATCCAGAAGATCTATGTTTCTGTAATATTATTTCGGTAAAAAATATAAAACATAGCATCTTCCATTTTAACTATTTTTAAATGTATAATTCACTGACTTTAATTATATTCACAATATTGTACAACTATCACTACTATTATTTTCCAAAACTTTAGCATCACCTCAAACAGAAACCCTGTACCCATTAAGCAATAACTCTCCATCCTCCGGCTCTTAAAAACCTCTGCTTTATCTCTGTGAATTTGCCTAATCTAGATATTTCATATAAATGAAATCATTCAATATTTGTTGTTTAGTGTCTGGTTTCTTTCACTTAGTATAATGTTTTCAGGGTCTATCAAGTTGTAGCATATTTCAAAATTTCATTCCTTTTTATGGCTGAAAAATATTCTTTTCCGTCTATGGGGTCATGCAGAGTTGGACATGACTGAAGCGGCTCAGCAGCAGCATATGTATATACCACAATTTGTTTATCCAATCATCTGTTCATGGACATTTAGCTATTTCCACATTGTGGCTATTGGAAATAATGCTACAGTGAACATTGCTGCACAAGTATCTGAGTCCCTGTTTTCTCTTCTTTCGGATATATACCTAGGAATGGAATTGCTGAGTCATATCGTAATTCCATTTAGCTTCTTGAGGAATCGTCCAACTGTTTTCTACAGAGGCTGCATCATTTCAGTTCCCACTAGCAAAGAAGGAGTATTCCAATTTCTCTACATCTTCACCAGCATATTATTTTTCATTTTTGTTTGTTTGTTTAAAGTTTTAACATTACAGTTAGTGTAAAGTGACATATCGTGGTGGCATTTCTCTAACGACCAATGATGTTGAACATCTCTTCATATGCTTCTTGTCCATTTGTTTGGAAAAATGTCTATTCAAATCTTTTGCTCAATTTTAATTGTCTTTTTGTTGTTGAGTTGTAGGAATTCTTTGCATTATCTGAGTATTATCGGACACATGATTTACAAGTATTTTCTCTCAGTGTGTGTATTGTCTTTTCCCTTTTTTGATAGTGCTTATGATGCAAAAGCTTTCAATTTTGATGAAGTACAGTGTATTTTTCTTTTGTTGCTCCTGCCTTTTGTGTTCGGAGAAGGCCATGGCACCCCACTCCAGTAGTTCAGAATCTATTGCCAAATCCTAGGTCATGAAGATTTATGCTTATGTTTTCTAAGTTTTGTGGTTTTAGCTCTTATATTTATTTAGGTTGTTTATCCATTTTGAGTTAGTTTTTGTCCATAGTGTGAAGTAGAGGTCTAAATATGCTATTTGCATGTGGATATCCACATGCAAACTGGATATCCAGTTTTTTAGGAGAAGGCAATGGCAGCCCACTCCAGTACTCTTGCCTGGAAAATCCCATGGGCGGAGGAGCCTGGTGGGCTGCAGTCCATGGGGTCGCTAAGAGTCAGACACAACTGAGCGGCTTCACCTTCACTTTTCACTTTCCTACATTGGAGAAGGAAATGGCAACCCACTCCAGTGTTCTTGCCTGGAGAATCCCAGGGACGGGGGAGCCTGGTGGGCTGCCGTCTCTGGGGTCGCACAGAGTTGAACACGACTGAAGCGACTTAGCAGTAGCAGAGATTTATCTTATTGATTAATTTATCATATTGTTTAGGTTTCCTGTAACCTTACTTAATTTTTTGTCTTCTTGAATTGTTGAATTGTCTTAGACCAAGAGTGGTAGGTTCAGGCAGTGCCAGTGTTATGCTCAGCTATATTGGAGCTTGAGGCAAATCAAAAAAATCAGTAACACTGTTCCTACCTTTATTTTAAAATGTCACATTTTATTTATTAAGATTATATGCATTAATTTATATTTGTAAAAACATTGCGTTAAAATATTATTCATTTTGGTTCTGAGTCTTGGGCACTCGTTTAAACTGTGCATCCAAGGACAGTGCCTCAGTCACTTCACCCTCGTCCCAGCCTTGAGTTAAGGGCTCCTGTTTTTAGTGTGTTTCTATTTCTCTTTGCAGCTCATGCAGTTTTGTTTTTCAAAAGTGGTTGCCATATATTTGGTGCAAAACAATTCATAAATGTTATACTTCTGTTATGAATTGTGGCTTTTAGTATTATAGTGTCATTTGTCTTATTTCATGCTTCTTGACCTGCATTCTACCTTGTCTGATATCAGAATCACAAATTGTAAGAGGAAATGAGATTCTAACAAGTCCTCAGTTTACCAATGATGAAACAGGCTCAAAGACTTTGGAAGAAGTTGAAATAATTGTGCCTATTAAATTAAAAATGTTGATTGCTTTACTTCTAAGCACTGACACAGTAACAGCCTCAGTATACTTTCATATGGAAATAGTGTCATTTCTGAACTTGTATAAATCAAAATTGCAGTAAAGCGCCTCCCATGCATAAGCACCACATGGATCACAAACCCAGCCGAGGTTTTAGGATGGGTGGTGGTACCCTGTTAGGGAGCTGAAACTCACACCAGTAGGAAGGATGTGAACTGGAGGAAGGCCCAATCAGTTGATTTGGGTGATTCACCCTACTCAAATAGTTAGAAGTTTTGGTTGTAGCAGCAGAACTCTGGGCTTCCTTTTTGAGCTACTACAAGTTGTATGAGAGAAGAAAGGAGTCGTTTTGCTGCACATTACAGAGTAGAGTCTCTTGTCTTTCCCTTTTGTCCTTCTTGCAATAACCTTACAGCTTCTACATTAATTAGACTGGCTTCATTCAAGCAGTTCTGCAGCATTCGAGACTGCCTTCTTACTTTTCTTCTAAGTGGTTCTTGTGTCGGTGTCTTGGAGCATTCAGGGAGGTAAATCTGAAGACTAGGGGAAATAAAATATGGCTCAGTTTTGGCCTTACCAGCCCCTTCCAAATGCATTCATGTTTCTCTCTGCATGTCTTGTTATGTGAATGGAAAAAGAAAAAAAAAAAGCATGCTTTGGTCCATCAGGTTTTTTTTTTCCCTTTCTCTCCTTCTGAGGTGCTCAAAGGCATCAGTAACAGAGCAGGAAAGCCCTGGCTGAACAAAACTTGGTATTTTCCTTTGATACCTTCCATTGGGAGGCTTCATACAATGCACTTTGTCAGCAAGCCCCTGCTTCAGGCAAACATTGAGAAAACTATTGAGGAGGCTTCAATGGAAAGGATCTGATCTGCCCTAGAAACTGCCCTAGTTCTCTATCAGGGGAGCCACCAGCCCTGGAAGAGAAGATTGCCCCACCCCCCAACAGTCTTTTTTCCTTTCTCCTTTTTAATCTCCTTTCTATTGTAAGAATTGTGGGAACTCTCTTTAAATGAAAATAACTCTCAAGCTGGGCTTTGTTTTCCAACATGGATAAATGCCTAGATATCTCCTATCTACTCTGTAAATCTGGAGTCTCAACTTCAGATTATAACAAACTTATCTGGGACAAATGTTTGAGTTAAGGTGAAATAAGCACTAGATGTTGTGAGTGTGGTTTTCTAAAGCACCTGAATATTAAAAACTTGTTCATCAACCTCCTGCTAGGGAACCTCTATTCCCTCCTCCTGGTCTGTCTGTGCGTCTGCTTGAAGCTGGCTCCATTACTGTATTAATGGCAACCTGCTCCAGTATTCTTGTCTGGAATATCCCATGGACAGAGGAGCCTGGCAGGCTATAGTCCATGGGGTCCCAAAGAGTCGAGCGCAAGTGAGCACACACACATCCAGTCTCTTGCCACCCTGCCTGCTGTTTGATTTTAGTTGATTTTAGGTGTTTCTAAACCCCCAAAACATCAATTACTTAAAAAAAACTATGCTATGTCACTTTCTATTTTCAATTGCAGCTTAAAGTATAAAGCAAATACTTGAGGTAGTGATGTCAAGCGAAATAAAATATCTTTTTAACGCCTTTCCCCAGTTATTGTGATGAACCCGATTGCATAAAATGGAAGAATATTCCAGAAGTGAGAGAGCATGAACACAGCCCAGAGCACTTATTCATGGTGTCTGCAGTTCTATTCTGGCTGGACCCCTGGGGCTCAGTAGAGGTCTTGCAGCCCTTCCTTGGGGCCCTTGGAAAACATGGCTGCCCAGGCCAGGAAGGAGTATGGTCACTCAGGAGTGTGACCATCACTTAATCTCTTCCCGACTATAAAAATGAAGATCCTTTCTGGGTCTCAGTTTTCATAATTATCTGATAATTTGTGTTTTCTTCTAATTATAAAACAGGGCTATTGAAACATACATCAGGTTATGAAGAAATAAGACACCCATGATCACAGGAGCAGAGATAATCACTAGTGACTTTTTAGAGTATTTCTTTCAGTCTTTCTCCACTGCGTAAGTTATTTTGCTGAATTGGATTCATGCATGTATGCAGTCTTCTGCTTGCTCCACTAACATTATCTCTTGAACATTTGTCCATTTAACATAATTTGAAAAAATATGAAAATGTATATGAAGACTGAAGATTATTATATTATGTTGATAATATTTATTTAATGAATATGCTATTGTTACATGCTCAGGGGTTTTGTTATGATAGATGATGCCATAGTGAATATCTTTGCACACAAATCTTTATGCATGTCTTCCGTTATTTCCTTAGTATATCCTAGCAGGAGAATCACTGGGTCAAAGTGTGTCCAGATTTTTAAGGCCCTTGATATATAATGCCAGATTAACCACCAGCAGTGTATAAGTGCCCTATGTCCTGAAACTACACCAGTATCGAATAGTACTTTTGCCAATTTGGTAGCTTAAAGTGATATCTCATTTTAAATTTTGTTCATTTTATTGTTTATTTAGTTGAATGTTTTTCGTGTTTTCATCAGCTATTTAAATTCTGCCAGAATTTTTATATCTTTCATATTCATCCTTCCATTAGAGTATCTGAATTTTTCTTAGTGATTTTTAAATTTTTAATGAAACTGCAATAGCTGGTATCCTTATAAAAGGATATCCTTTTATAAGGATACCAGCTGTCTTCATTTTCCAACCTTTGTACTTTGAATAGAGCTGTCCATACAAGAGGTTACATAAATGTTTTTTAATGAGAGAATGATTCATTATCTAAATATGTTGTTGATGTACAATGTTGGTTAGTAAAGCTAAAATGAGAATTTTTAGTCTATTAGGAGTTGTCATGAGAAAGTTATTATTTTATAATAAATTATCCCAGCAAAGAAAGATGGAAAAGAAAAAGTAAACCTATATTCATATACATTATCTCATGCTAGCAGAACATCAGAGAGAACAAATGCTACAAATCAAAACAAAAGTACAGGCAGCATTTGTTTCAACAATATTTTATGCATGCAAAATCTTAATAGAATGATATAAGAAAGACTTTTATCAAATAGGATTTTATCATTTTTTCTTGATTATTTTTTAAAGAAATAAAACATCACAGAATAGTTGAAGCCCCCTGTATTTCCTCCTTCTATTGCATTTCTTTTCTTCTCCAGAGGCAGCTGTTATTCTGAATATGGTACTTTTAATTTGAGTACATGCTTTATACTTTTATGGCACAGGCATATGTCTGTAAGCAATATGGAATATTGCTTTACATTTTAACCCTTTTATACATGGATCATACTGTAAGTTTCATACTGCAACCCTTATTTCCTCATTCAGTATTATGTTTTGGGGATTCAAACATTTTAGTACTGTTCTATTACATGGAAATTTCACAGCATATTTATCCACTCTCCCACTGATGGTCATTCCAGAATTTTGCTCCTGCAGATGTTGCTGCAATGAATGTTGCTGATTGTGCCATTTGCGAGTTTCTCTAGGGTAGTATTGGAAGTGCTGAGTCATGAATAGGTCCATCTCCTTCTTTTCTAGAAACTGCCAAATTATTTTTCATGTTTTAAAGGTATCACATAAATACCAGAGTCTGCCCCCCATGGACACTTATATAAATAACAGTGGTAAATATTGTTGGAGTGCTTACCATGGGCTAGGAAATGTTCTGGTGGGTTTTACATGATTCAGTACATTTAGTCCTTACCTCATTTTCACACATGAGGAAACTGAGATACAAAGATCTTGACTAAGGTCATACAGGGAGTGACAGAGCCCCTTCAAACCACAAAAGTGTAGTTTACAAGACCTGTCTCTTAACACTAGGCTATGCTCCAAGTTATAGAAAGACACTGCCCGGGCCACATTTATAGTGGTACAAAGACACCAGCCATTTAGCTGATGGGAGACCTCTGAAGAAGGGAGCAGCCTTACTAGAGTATTACTGTCTACTGATTAGGAGGAAGCAGCAGAAAGTTGCTTAATTTGTGCAAGGTCCAAGGATCAGTGACTAAACCTTTAGGCTCTGGTGCAGCATGTCATCTTGCCTGTTTAGTGTCTCTCTCCCCACCTGTGTGTCCCTAAAGGCATCAAGCTACATCTCCATGTGCTTTCAATTTCTTTCAGTCTAGGGTAGATTGCTTGTAATAGAAAGGTCAAATAATTTTTTTAGGAGTAGTAATGGATATAATCTCATACATGGAAATTTTAATTGCAGTGCTTTAATCCCATTCTGAGTGCCAAACTTTTAGGATTAATTTGTTGAATCTGTTGGTAACATGGTGCTCAGTCTTCTGACCAGAATCTTTGCCTGAGGGCTCTCATTTACTAATGAGTAATCGCTGCAATTTTCAGAGAAAAAGCTACCGGTAGGATCACGTTTGAACATTCATCAAATATGACGCAAGCCCAGTTAGAAGAGATGTTAGCGTCCTTAGCCTGCAAATAAGGGCATGGAATTAAATCTCCCTACACTGTAATTTTCCTAGGGTTATTACTCCCATCAGTGTTTGGAATGGCTGATGATGAAACTATTCGTGGCCTTAGAGCTCAGTTGATAGGAACATGTCATGAGTCAGGCTTACAAAGTGGCTGGCTGAAGCCTGCCTTCCATGTGCCCGTTATTACTGAAGCCCATTTTGGAGAGAGAAGGCAGAGGTGAAGAGGAGGTGCTCCAGGAGGAGCGCATTTCTCTTTGTACACACATCATAGACTCACAGCGCTGACAAACTAATTACAGCTTTAGGTTGAATGCTTCCTTGCTCTGCATTCTGTTTGCAAACAGCCCATTATTTCCATCCTGTGTGCAGGAAAAACACAAGACAAAGTGGGTTCATCGGTTATGTTTCTGGTTAAGTCCAGCTCTCTGCTTATCACCCCCCCCCCTTTTTTTTTTTGACTAAGAAAAACAGATTTATTACTTGAAAAAAAGCTTTTGCTCAATTTCAATGTATATGCTTATTTTGATTACTTTTTAAAATTAATTATTTTAATTGGAGGCTAATTACTTTACAATATTGTGGTGGTTTTTTCCATATATTGACATGAATCAGCCAGGGGTGTACATGTGTCCCCCATCCCGAAACCCCCTGCCACCTCCCTCCCCATCCCATCCCTCTGGGTTGTCCCAGTGCACCGGCTTTGAGTGCCCTGTTTCATGCATCAATCTTGGACTGGTCATCTATTTAACATATGGTAATATCCATGTTTCAGTGCTATTCTCTCAAATCACCCCACCATCGCCTTCTCCCACAGAGTCCAAAAGTCTGTTCTTTATACCTGTGTCTCTTTTGCTGTCTTGCATATAAGGTTGTCATTACCATCTTTCTAAAGTCCATATATATGCGTTAATATTACTGTATTGGTGTTTTTCTTTCTGACTTACTTCACTCTGTATAATAGGCTCCAGTGTCATCCACCTCATTAGAACTGATTCAAATCTGTTCTTTTTTTTTTTTTTTCATGTGATTAGCTTTATTTTTTTAAATTTTATTTTATTTTTAAACTTTACATAATTGTATTAGTTTTGCCATTTCTCCAAAGAAGACATACAGATGGCTAACAAATCTGTTCTTTTTAATAGCTGAGTAATATTCCATTATGTATATGTACCATAACTTTCTTATCCATTCATCTGCCAATGGACATCTAGGTTGCTTCCATGTTCTAGCTATTGTAAACAGTGCTGCAATGAACACTGGGGTACA
>NW_011494889.1:6748295-6771945 GCF_000754665.1 Bison bison bison | reverse complement strand
CCAATTTTTTTTTTTTTTTTTTTTTTTTTTAATCTTTCTAAGCTGCTTTTAGAGCAGTGGTTGAAATTCCAGGTTTATGTCATCTTTCTTGTGTTCAGCCTTATCTGCTTTGGAATATCCTGAGAGCCAACAAAGCCACATGTCTTATACCTTCCTTAGGATGGCAGTGACACCTCCTTCACTGACTGAGTCGCCCCTCCTCTATATGTGAGGTGCTGCCAGTCCCTAGGAGGATGGGGTGAAATACAGAAGAGAATATGACCTTGCTATGAAGGGCCTTCGGATTGACTGAGTCAATAAAAGAGTGACTGGGTACTTTGGGGTCACCTGAACTGTAAAAGAACTAAAGAAAGCAGCAAAGCCAGGAAGAGATGCGAGAGTGGGATAAAACCAAGTGCTACAGATCTGGGGCTGGGTTCCCATGCTCCGTTACAGCACATAAAAGGATGAAAACCTCTGAAATATGGATCTGTGATCAAATTTGCAGCCTACCATAAAGTCTAGGATTCAAGAGCTCTGTTCCTCCACTCATTCTTTTTTCTGCAGGTGACCTATGGTAGAATGAGAAAGTTAAGAAATGCCCCAGAATTAATTTTCTCCAGCGTTGCCTTCAAAGTTTCCTTAAAGCAGAATGAGTTTATCATGTTCTCCCTGGATGATTTTTCTCTTAGATCAGGAGTTAGCAAAGTATGGTCCAAGGGCCAACCCAGCCTAAAGCCTCCTGGTTTTGAAAATAAAGATGCCTTGTAACACAGCTGCCCCATTTGTTTATGGGTTGTCTGTAGCTGATTTGGCACTAATACACTGAAACTGAATCCCTGGAGAAGGAAATGGCAACCTGCTCTAGTATTCTTGCCTAAAAATGCCATGGACAGAGGAGCCTGGTGGGCTGTAGTCCATGGGGTCACAAAGAGTCAGACACGACTGAACAATTGAGCACGTGTGCACGCATCATGCACACTGGAATTATGTAGCTGGACAGAAACCATTTAACTTAAAATATTTACCACTTAGTTCTTTGCTGAAGGAGTAGAAAGAAGCAGCCCTCAGAGAACACCAGTGTAGGAAGGTTCTTGAAAAGTCATTTGGTAAAGGAAAGTTGTGAGAAAAAGATGTATATTTTGTAAAAGACAGGCAGACAGTACGGACAGCCCGCCTTTTCTTCCAGCGGCAGGACCAGGGGCCATGGTGTCCGTGTGGGGGCTTATGCACACTCCCAAGTGATGCCACCCATCCTAGAGTTGTTTTGGCCATCATGGCTCCTATCTGTTCAACAGACTTTTCGTGAAAACTTCTGCACTCACAACAGAAGATACAAAGAGAAGGCAGAAGCGGTCCCCTGCTTCTGAGCAGTGGAGGAGGCAGAGAGGCAAACAAATCTTGAAAATAAAGTTACCAGAATCAAAGATCCCAGAAGAGCCCTTATAGAGACAGGAGCAAGGTTGACGGGAAGCCAACGAAAGAGCTCTCTCTGCCGGGAAGATTTGGAGAAGACCCAAACCCACAGTTCAAAGGTCTAGTCCCTTTCATTCTCATGAAAGATCCTAAATGGAAACCAAGAACCTGTCCATTCACTGAGGACATGAAGCATCCAATAGCCATCTTCCCTGTCACGGCTAAGCTGACATCCAGGAAAATGGTTTCTCATCTCAGTTGTCCAACAACATTTGGGGACCCATTAGAAGCCTGTATTGCTTAGGGGTGATGTGCTAAAGCCCGGGTTGACTCTTCAGTTCTGTTTTCTCACGCTCTGGCCGATAGTGGTCAGTGGCGATACACTGAGAGAAACTCACTGAGGAGGAAAGAAATTAATATCCATCCAGTTACCATGAGCTGCTTGATCCTTGACTAGAGCTGATGGGAGCCTCCTGGGAACACTGCCCCATGACTTTCAGGAAGCAGAGGGCTCTGGGCTCCATCTTCCACTTATAACCGTGGTCTCAGATGTATTGTACTCCAAGTGGTGTACTCTCTCCAGACAAGGAAGTATTAGTAGAGATACAATGCAGAAGTTCATATCATTTTATTCTTGCCTCAGGAATTTGATTTTAGGTGTTTTGCAGACAGGAAATCTTAACTGGTAATGGTGGTGGAAGAATTTTGCAAAACTCCACGCAAGCTACCTTGTTTCTCAGGAGAGCCATTGAGAATGGAGTGCATTACATCAAAATCTGAGCAGATGGAATGGCTTCAAGACATACTGAAAGAATGCTATGACACAGGCATGCTTATGCTTTTCCCTAGATAATATTTTTTTTAAGTTAATCTCCAAAATATCTTCAAGTTTTGTGGTATCTTCATAAAACTTATCGGCTAGGCATATTTCACATTATGGAGTATTTCAGTCAACAAATCAAAGCCAGAGATGGACTCCTGCTTTGAAGAAGAAGGAGAAAGTGATGGTCATGGCAGTGGCCCTTCGGTAGCATCTTCACTGTGTATTCATCATGCACCCACAGTGTGAGTGATAAGCCCCAATATTTACTGAGTGGCTTTCACATGTCATTCTCTTTTCTAGCAAGTGCTTTACAGACATCATCTTCCTTTGTGCTCACAACATCCATACAAGGAAGCTGAGGCTCAGAAAGTGAAGTTAGTGACACCAAGTCCTTTAGGGCTGGGATTTGGACTCCAGTGGGCCTAAGTTAGAGACTGCCCTCTCAGTCCTTACCCTGCTGCCTCTGTGAAAGAATCGATGTGAATAAACTAATGAGTCACACAGACTGAGATGAGCAGGTTCTAGGGGCACGGAGAGACAGCTCCTGCCAAAGCTTATGGCCAGGCTGGGGAGACAAGGCTAGATACAAAACACAGGTAAGTGAAATAGGAGGGATAACTGGACGGCATGTGGTGTAACTGGGGTCACATAACACTGAGGACACGCCCTCTGTCCTGCACCCATATTCCCCAATGGTGCCTTTCTCACAAGGACCCACAGCTTCTGGATGCCAGTGTGAGTCAACAGGATGACATCTTGCTACAACTAAAGATCCCTCATGCCACAACCAAGACTCAGTGCAGCCAAATAAATAATAATGAATAAGTGTTGGTTGTTTTTTTTTTTTAAAGAGAGTGACATCAGCTCATATTTATTCCTTGTACTCATCGCATTGGTAAAGAATCCACCTGCAATGTAAGAGACCAGGATTTGATCCCTGGGTTGGGAAGATCCCCCGGAGAAGGGAAAGGCTACCCACTCCAGTATTCTGGCCTGGAGAATTCCATGGAGTGTATAGTTCATGGGGTCACAAAGAGTCAGAAATGACTGAGCAACTTTCACAGAAACACAGGACTAAGTTTAAAATAAATTTAGTTAAGTTTACCTTTAAATGAATTTAAAAGTAAGCTGGTACAAAAACTTGAATTTGGCTTTTCTTTCTGTTAAGAAGACACACTTTCTTCAGATGTTGAACTGCCTTTGATAATAAATATAAATTTATTTGCCTCTTGAATGAGACATTCTATATTTGCCTCAATCTGTCTGCAATGCAGGAGACCCTGGTTTGATTACTGGGTCAGGAAGAACCCCTGGAGAAGGGATAGGCTACCCACTCCAGTATTCTTGGACTTCCCTTGTGGCTCAGCTGGTAAAGAATCCACCTGCCATGTGGGAGATGTGGATTCAATCCCTGGGTTGGGAAGATTCCCTGGAGAAGGGAAAGGCTACCCACTCCAGTATTGTGGCCTGGAGAATTCCATGGACTGTATAGTTCATGGGGTCGCAAAGAGTTGGACACGACTGAGTGACTTTCATTTACTTCCACTCATCCTATTACATACATGACGGTATCTAGTCCTCACACCAATCCCATAAGGTAGGGATTATTATTCTCATTTTATAGAGGAGACAACCAAGGCTTAGAGAGGTTAAGCAACTTGCCAGATCTCACAGTGAGTAGCAGTGAAGTCAGGATCCAAGCAGTGGTGTGGCTGACCATAAAAGCCTGAAGACTCCCATGATATCTTGTGTGTCTCATGTATGTATATGCCAGTACTGGGGTGGGTTTTATATCTTCCCATCTGGAATGGGCAGATGAGGGCTAGAGGGCTCAGGAAGGTAACAGTAGCCAAGTCATAGACCTGAAGGTATTTTCATTATCAGGAAGTTCATGGACTTCCTAGGACTATGCAATCAAGTGGTTACAGAATTACTCTAGATTGGCTTGTTCCAGGACCTGGGAGTCCAGCATATTCCCTGCTTGTGTGGTGCAGCTACTGTTGGACCAGCTCTGGGGACCGTCTGGATTGTGATTAAAGGGAGAAGAAGAGGTAGACAGAGGATTGTGCTGTATGTTTTGAGTGTGAAGTGAAAGTGATAGTTGCTTAGTCATGTCCGACTCTTTGTGACCCCCTGGACTGTAACCTGCCAGGCTCCTCTGTACATGGAATTCTCCAGGCAAGAATACTTGAGTGGGTCACCATGCCCTTCTCCAGGGGATCTTCCCGACCCAAGGATCAAACCTGGGTCTCCTGCGTTGCAGGCAGATTTTTTACTGCCTGAGCCACCAGGGACTTCCTAAGAATACTGGAGTGGGTTGCCATGCCCTCTTCCAGGGGATCTTCCCAACCCAGGGACTGAACCCACATCTCTTACATTTCTTGCATTGGCAGGTGGGTTCTTTACCAGTAGCGCCATGTGACTCTATTATAGGAAATTGGTGGTGGCTGAGTAGGATTCCATGTACACTCAGCTCAGAGACGAATCCCTCTTGCTCATTTTCTACTTGGGAATATTGTGCTGTGAGGTCTGTTGCCTAAGGCTTCCCTGTAATGATTTTTGTAAATGATTCATTCCTCAATTAGTGATGTTTTATTGCTGTACCACAGAGCTTTCTAAATCATTACCTACCCCTCCTCTGGAAAACATGCACAGACTTACATTTAATCACGCCATCCCCACCCTTTCTAGCCTTTCCTCAAACTTCCGCCAGTGCCTGTCTCTCTGGCACAAGTCGGATGAAAGGAGCATATCATAGTAGGAAACATAAAAAGCTAAATGCATATTCAAAATAGGGTACTGGTTTCTGGTTCCAAATATGCTATGGTTGATCCATTGCCCACAACACTGGGTTGTTTTTAAAGTACTGAGAAGGGAGGGATCGATGCCTTAGGAGATGGTGGGCCAGACAGAGCCATGTGGGACCATTTCCCTCACCTGTGAGTGCACGTGTGTGCAGGTATGTACACGTGCATGCTCAGGACAGGGTATTTCTTTTGTGGTGCCAATATTCATAAGACAAGAACCCAAAGCTGTATACTAGGGAGGGCATGAGTATCAAATCTAGAAAGTGAAATCCACAGCAGTTCACTGATCAAGGGGGTGGCAGGTGAACAGAGGGCAGCACCGGGGTACAGAGCAATTGGGTGGGACTGGCTGACTGACGGAGCCCAGCACATGACACGGGTCTGTCAGCTGCCCAGGCGCCAGCCCACACTTTACCTGCAGGACCATCTCTCTCCCTGCAGCATGCAAGGGGTTGTGGACTGTTGTAGTTTTGCAGGAGAGACCCAAGGGAACTACCTGTGAGCAGTTGTTACCCCTCATAGTCAGATGAGAAGGGGAAGCAGCATTGATGTTCTGGCAGGAGCTCCCACACCTAGTGCTTGGGGCTCATATGAAGGCACTCGGGGCAGAGAGATGGCATCAAAGGATGAGAAGGAGCCACAGAGCAAATGTCTTTTGGGTTTTCTGTCCAGTTACCTGGAGATGCGCTTTCTAGTTTTTTTCTAATTTCAATTTACATAAAATTTATACAGATCCCTCATAGCGTATAAATATTCATAACCCTTTAGGATCATCAGCCTCTTAAATATTCTTTGGGTCCTGGCAGAAAAGAGATGGCACAGACTGTTGGGGCTTCCTAGGTGGCACCTGTGATAAAGAACCCACCTGCCAATGCAGGACACATAAGAGACAAGAGTTTGATCCCTGAGTCAGGAAGATCCCCTGGAGGAGAGCATGGCAACCCACTCCAGTAATCTTGCCTGGAGAATCCTATGGACAGAGGAGCCTGGCGGGCTCTACAGTCCATGGGATCATGAAGAGTCAGACACGACTGAAGCCACTTAGCACGTACACATGCACGTGTACTAAGCAGTTTTAAAGGGGGCTGTTTACAAAGCTGTGGCTGGGGTAGAGAAACCACGAGGGATGCTCCATAGGCTGGGTAGCCAGCGCTCCTGCCACAGGCAGCCCTGAAGGCAAGGAGAGGCTGCTGCTGGCACCACCTAAAAAGGGAGGACACCTGGCAAGAGCTGGGGCCATCAGCTGAGAGACACAACCAGCCTTCAGCGGCCCTAAATGCCCTGTCCTCTCCCATCTCCTTCTGAGTGTTCCATCGTCCTGAAACCAGAAGGTCATCTATCTGTTCATGCAGCATACATCAGGCCACCCCTGGCACTGAAGGAGTGGATGCTGGAGAGGGACCTAGAGGGCAAAATGGAAGACCCCCAGCACGAGCATCTACTGAGGACAGTAGGTCTGCTCCTCAGAAAAATGCCCAAACATGCAAAGTGTTGCGTATGTTTTCGGGGAGTTTCAGCACTCCTTTCAGCTCATCTCTGGACCTCAGGGTCAGAGTTCTTGACTGAGGCTGACGGAAATAGCTTTTTTTTCTCAATAAAAAACCTTGTGTTCTTCCTAAAGCCTGTAAAGGCTGAATGAACAAAATGGCCTGCACTTGGTACACAGGTCAAATGAACAGTAAGGAGACGCTTCTTTTCTTGTTTCTACATAACAAAAGAATAAATAAGCCCTTTAGAAGGAAGGATCAGGTGAATAGAATAAGAGTATGACCCTCCATTATTTCAAGGGAGTGTTTAAAGAGACAGCAGTTTAAAGGAAAATTTGTGGCTGGGATTTACAAGTAAATAAAATCAGCCATAGGAAGGAAGGGTAAGATATAAAGCAAAGTCATTTTCCTCCACTTGGTTTACGGAATGAAAACCAAATGTGTAGGCAGACAGTTGTGAAGCTCTTGATTTAATGCTTGATTGCCTTTTCTCATAAATGCTTTAAAAATCCTCTGGCTCCTTAAATTATTGGCATTCACTTAAAGAAGAAGGCTTACCTAACCCTCAGTTTTAGTTTTGCATTCACTGAGATGATAAAGTCACTTGGGGTCTTGGGGCCAATAGCGTAGTATTCTGCTTAAAATGGTAAAAATGAATGGTTTTTCAATTATTTTTAAAAATTTATTTGTTTTTTTTATTTTTGGCTGCACTGGGCCTTTATTGCAGAGCACGGGCTCTTCGTTGCTGCACGCGGGCTTTCTCTGGTTGTGGCAAGCGGTCTTCTCTTTGCAGTGGCTTCTCTTGTTCTGGCT
Source organism: Bison bison bison (assembly GCF_000754665.1). Classification (NCBI taxonomy): domain Eukaryota; kingdom Metazoa; phylum Chordata; class Mammalia; order Artiodactyla; family Bovidae; genus Bison; species Bison bison. The sequence continues at coordinate 6,764,620 of NW_011494889.1, read as the reverse complement.
CAGTAGTTGTGGCACGCGGGCCTAGATGCTCTGTGGCACGTGGGCTCTGACTTCGTGGCCCAGGGACTGAACCTGTGTCCCCTGCATTGGCAGGAGGATTCTTAACCACTGGACCACCAGGGAAGTCCTTAAATTTTTATTTTATATTGTAGTATTGTTGATTAATGATGTTAATGTATGTTTTGTTAGTTTCAGGTGAACAGCAGAGTGATTCGCTTGTACATGTACATGTATCTATTCTTTCTTAAATGCTTTTCCCATTTAGGTTATTACAGAATGTTTTTATTTTTCTTTTTGGAATATAGTTGTGTTACAATGTTGTGTTAGTTTCTCCCGCACAACAAAGTGAATCAGCTGTATGTAAACATATATCCCCTCACTCTTGAACCTCCTTCCCACTGCTCCCCACCCCATTACAGAATATTGAGAATTCCCTGTACTTTACAGTGGGTTCTTGTTGGTTATCTATTTAAAATATAACAGCGTGTACATATCCATCCCAGACTCCCTAACTATCCCTTCCCCGCTTCCCTTTCCCCTCATAACTTTGTTCTCTAAGTCTATGGGTCTGTTTCTATTTTTAAATGACTGGTTTCATTCAAAAGATGTAAGACTGGAAGTTATTAAGCTTTGGACCTAGGACAGTTGTAGTTATTTGAGAATTCACCTAGATACCAACATTTTGGACATTGCATAATAAAATAAATTCTCCTAGATACAAAATATTTACACTACCTGATGGGTGGTATGAAAGAATGAAGGAAAAAGCAGTGATCAAGCTACAGAACAAAACAAACCATTGACTAATAACTTACTGAATGGGAAAAAATATTTCCAAATTATATATCTGATAAGAGGTTAATACCAAAGTATATTAGGAGCCCATACAACTCTAAAGGAAAAAAAACTGAACAATCTACTGAAAAAAGGGCAGAAGATCTGAATAAACATTTTTCCAAAGAAGACATGCAGATGATCAACAGGTAAATGAAGAGATGCTCAATATCACCAAATCTTTAGGGAAATGGAAATCAAAACTACAGTTGAGATATCACCTCACACCTGCTAGAAAGGCTATTACCAAAAAGGCAAAAAATACCAAGTGCTGGCAAGGATGTGGAGAAAAAGTATCCCGTGTGCACTGTTGGTGGAAGTGCAAAGTGGTGTGGCCACTGTGAAAAACAATATGGAGTGTCCTCCAGAAATTAAAAATAGAACTACCATATCATCTAGCGGTTTCACTCCTGGGTATTTATCCAAACAGAATGAAAACACTAACTCAGATATGTGTACCCCCATGTCCATTGCAGCATTTGTACAATAGCCAAAATATGGAAACAATCTAAGTGTTCATTAATGGATTAATGGACAAAGAAGATGTGATGTGTGTGTGTGTGTAGTGTATATATACAATGGAATATTATTGAGTCATAAAATAGAAGGAAATCTTGCCATTTTGCAACCTGGTTGGACCTTAAGGGCATTATGCTAAGTGAAATAAGTCAGATAAGGGAGACAAATACTATATGATCTCACTTACATGTGGAATCTATTAATGAAAAAAAAAGACCTCAGAGATAACAGAGAACAGATGGGTGGTTGCTAGAGGCAAGGAGGTGGGGGTAGCCAAAATGGGTAAAGGGGGTTAAAAAGGTAAAATAAGTCACGGGAATGTAATTTACAACGTGATGACTATAGTTAATAATACTGTATTGCATATTTAAAAGTTACTAAGAGAATAAACTGTAAAAGTTCTCATCACAAGAAAAAAATCATGTATGGTGATGGATTTAACTAGACTTATTGGAGTGATGATTTTGCAATATGTACAAATATTGAATCACTGTTTACACTGAAACTTATATGAATTATACCTCAATTTAAAAATGTAAAAGGATGATGCAAGCTATTTATTCTGTGTTTTCAGTTTAAGCATTAGGATGATGCTTCATGGAGTTTTGTGTAGGTGGTCATGCTTGTTGTGCATCATTTCTTAAAATACTGCTTTTGGTTGCTGTGGGAGTTTGAGATAAAAATCCGGTTTTCCATTATTGCTGGAACACCTCAGTGTTTGGTACTTGAGTGTTTGCAAAGGAAAGGAGGCCTTGGGACTTCCCTGGTGGCCCAGTGGTAAAGAATCCGCCTTCCATTGTAGAGCAGGTGGGTTCAATCCCTGGTCAGGGAGCTAAGATCTCACGTGCCACAGGGCAACTAAGCCCATGCGAGGCAACAAAAAGCCCATGTGCCACAATGAAGACCCAGTACGGCCAAAACAAAAAGAGGCCTCTGTTCCCCAGTCCTTTCTCCCTCTTCTGGGTCCAAGATGCAAACCACTGGATCTGAATTCCTAAGAGGTCCTGTGTATGTTGTGTGCATTAGGTTGCTTCAGTCGTGTCCAACTCTTTGCCACCCCATGGACTGTGGCCCACCAGACTCCTCTGTCCATGGGATTTCCCAGGTAAGAATACTGGAGTGGGTCGCCATACCCTCTTCCAGGGCATCTACCCAACCCAGAGATCGAACTCGAGTCTCTTGCATCTCCTGCATTGGCAGGCATATTCTTTACCACTACACCACCTGGGAAAGCCCTAACAATGGCTTAAATCATGTGTTAGATGATTTATAAGTGAGAACCAGGTCGAATACTCCTGAATTGTGTGTCCTTTGACCCATAGAGTCACCTGTACCTTTGAACTTTCCTAGGAGGAGGGGGGGGGGGGGGGATGAGTAGCACCAACCTAGAATTCTTTAAATTCCTTTCTAAGGATTTGGAACTACCAGAAACACCAACTTTATTTCTGCTTTTCACCCTCCCTAACCCACCATCATGAGGATATTTTCATCCTCCATAGAGAATCAGCCCTGGGGAGTTAACATAAACCACCTTCCCTGGGTTACTGATGGAGGACCCAGCAGACATGGTCCTTGATCTGAGAAGGTGAAGGAGGGAGAGCATCTCTCTGTGCCCTTACCCAGACCTCACTGCTTCTGCAGATCCCCTTCTCTGAACTCTCATCACAAAAGAAGGTAATTACCTTCATCCAGGCTCCTTTTATAGAGCAGGTGGCAGCCCATCAGGGTGGCAGTATTTCATTCCCCTGAGAGTGGAACTTGAATGCAAAATGTCCCAGGAGTCATATGCCATTTGTATGAAAACCCAAAGAGGTTAGAGAAAAGAATGAAAAAAATAAGAAGGCTTTTGCTGGAAAGAAGAGAGCTGTTTGCCAAAAGAGGGAACTCAGGCTTAGAAAGTTACTGTTTGAAATTCTTATATCTTAAAGAGACAGAGAAAGAAAGGGGGAGCCCTTGTTATTGAGTTGAGTGACATTTCTCTTTATTAAAAAGTTATAAAGTCTGGGAGTAGAACTGCTGATAGAAAGCTCAGTTGTACACAATGCCTTGGTTTTGGTTTTTTGCTAACTCTGCTTTTTTTTTTTTTTTTTAGCAGTTTGCACTAGACTGTTAAGGGTTTTTGCAGGGGAAATACTTTTTATTGCTTTAACAAGTAACACTACTTGCTAAACTAGTTACTTTTAAATATGAATATATACTTAAAATATGTGTATTTTAATATATACATACACCATATATATGTGTGTGGGCTTCCCAGGTTGTGCTAGTGCTAAAGAACCCAAGAGAGGTGGGTTCGATCCCTGGGTCAGGAAGATCCCCCGGAGGAGGAAATGGTACCCAGTCCAGTACTCTTGCCTGGAGAATCCCATGGACAGAGGCACCTACAGGCCATAGGGTTGCAAAGAGTCGGATACAACCTAAGTGACTCAGCACACACACATATCATATATATGTAGTATGTGTGTGTGATTGATTGGCATTGTCACCATTCATGTTTAATGAAATAGACAATCTATAGCCCTGTTGCAACACATCCCAAACACAGTTGACTTAAGCAATTGATTAAAACTTATTTTACTATCTGCCTGCAATGTGTATAGTACTTCACCCTGTGGGGAGAGATAATCTACTCTCTGCTTTTTAGGAGTTCAAGATGTGTGTGTGTGTGTGTGTGTGTGTATTGTTTTGTCTTTTAAGATCAGCTAGGGTAGAAAGAGAAGGGTGTCCATGCTGTATGCCTTTCCCCAGCTGGGTCATAAAGAAGAGACTCTGGCTCCATCCCGCTCCTACCAGCATGGCCCCCCAGTTTAACACCAACACCGGGTTCCAATGTAGGAAGATCTCACACACACACACACACACACACACACACACACACAGATACATTATGGCACACAGAGAAACACGGTCCTCAGGGGAGAGTGTCTAAAAGGGATGGCCTACCTAGACTTGAAAATGCCTTTCCTCTCATCTCGGTTGTAATCAAGCCATTAACTTGGCTTTAATGTGAAGGTTTTGTGGTTCAATTTCCTTTGGTGGTATCCATTAAAAAAGGGGGGTAGGTGGGTAACAGAACTGATTGGCATAGTCTTCGGGCATTTAGTATATATTATTAATACTTTGTATGTATTATTAATATTTCCTACCTGTAGCAAGAACTATCATGATTTAATCAGTGTTATCCTTTCCTCCAGAATTAGACCATGTGTTCTGTGGTTCCCTGACTTGCAGGTGGGGCTAGGCACACCAAAGAGTATCTATTAGCACCTTTAAGTGACTTTTGTATTAGCCAAGCCCTTAAAAAATCTGTAAAAGCTTATACTTGTCTTTATCCTTGTTTGATTGTTGTTGTCACCATTCATGCTTAATGGAATAGACAACTTACAGCCATATTGCAACACACCCCAAACGCAGTTGCCTTAAACAATTGATTAAAACTTTTTTTTTACTGTCTGCCTGCAGTGTACTGTGCTTCACCCTGTGATGGGGAGATGATCTGCTCCCTGTTGTTTAGGAATTCAAGATCTCATTGAAAAGAATAAAATGTACATTTAAAGCTTCCCAGGTGGTTCAGTGGTAAAGAATCCGCCTTCCAGTGCAGGAGATGCAGGAGATGTGGGTTCAGTTTCCGGGTGGGGAAGATCCCCTGGAGGAGGAACTGCAATCCACTCCGATATTCTTGCCTGGAAAATCTCATGGACAGATGATCCTGGTAGGCTACAGTCCAGAGGGTTGCAAAGAGTCAGACACAACTGAGCACGCACGTGTACATGCAAAAGGTAGTCTATGAATATATGCCAAATAAATAGTACCAGAAGGGAATTCTATAGCTGTGCAAAGAAAGTGGAGGTCATGGTGGATTAGTGTTGGGGGAGAGTCTTCAGGAGTTTGACTTAGGCCTGAAAAGAGAATTCAGATGAATGAGAGGAGCTAGAGGGTATTTCCTACCATGCATGTTGATAGTTGAGAGTTTGGGTTGCTAAGCCCAGGGACTGTGTTGAGAAGGTGGGTCTCATTGGAAGGGTCCTCGACACCCAGGCTTGTATCTTATGGACAGAGGGAACTTACCGATGATCTTGCAGTCCTAATGGATTAGGCAGAAGGCAAATGAACTGGGCTATTGCAGTAGTCAGGACTGGGGTTACTGAGAATCTGAATCAGGCAGACATGAAAAGAAAGCAATGGGTTCAAATTATGGAGGAAGAATTGGCAAGGGTTGGCCAAAGAGTTCATGCTTAGAAGAGCACTCTGGTCTGAAGCATAGTGCCGCTGTAACTCCAGCCTCCATCCCCGACCTCCTGATGGACAGGATGGCCTTCTGTGTTGGATAATTTCCTGCCTATTGGTGCGTAATTTGAAATCTGGTCTGTGTAACTTTCAGATGCCCATTTCCTCCTGAATTTCCCAGCACAATTTCACATCTGATCTCTCACTCTTTCCTTCTCTCTTCCTCTCACACATGAATAGATATATAAGATATATTTGATTTGATAACTGGCTCAAGAATTTCAAGATACATTCCATTCCTGGTTAACTGGAAGCATTTTCAAGGGAACTGAAGCCCATTCTTATATTGGCTTTTAATATTATGGTTTCTATTCTCAAGTAAGACAATGTAAAAGTGATTATTAAAGTTGTCTATCATTCAGCTTTTGATAGTTGTTTTTTAACTCTTGCCAGTCAAAAGCACCTATGTAGATACAGAAGCGAGACAAAAGTCAATAGTCTGTTGATAAACACCTTTATAGTGCTTTTGCTATCTATTTATATGACAAAAGTTTATTTTCCTGCATTGAAATATGTTATCTCTATTAATAAAAGTTCATACTCGTTAGTGAATTCTTGTCATATAAGGCTGTGTATCTCTTCAGGCTATGTATAGACATTTTCTGTCTAGATATATGATATTTATATTCATGAATTAATTAGCTATATCAGCAAACACTCATTGAGCTCATGCCTGGTGTAGTTCTAGGTGACTGAATACAATGGGACCACAAAGATAAGCTTCCTGCTCTCATAAATCTTCCATTCTGATCAGAGGAGACAGACAATAAATAAACCAGAAAATATTGGACGGTCAAAGAACTATGATGAAATCAACCAGGCAAAAATCTAGGGGGAAGCATTGTAGCCCCACCTCTACTCATGTAAGATATACATACAAGCACATGTGCCTTGCACATGGCAAGTATTATTGGTGCACTTATTGAGTGAGTAAAGGAATGAATGGATGCATTTATTTTCCTGCTTATAAAACTTTCACCAGTAGACTGTTGGCTCTTAGAAGTTTATTGTGCTAATAAAAGTAATCTTGTATAGTATTTTCTTTCCAAAGAGACTGGAGAGAGAAGTGAGCAGCTGCCTTAGTTGGCCCTCTGTCTCTGGGCTCACTATGCTCTCTTGTCCTCAGATAATGGAAAAGAATAACTGATCTTTACCTTTCAAGGCTATAGTTCCTTCCGGGAGCCTTCCTGAGCCCTACATTGAAATTATAGTTTTTGTGCCTGTCTGATTCTCGAAACTAGACTCCTCCAATGTGGACGCAGAAAGTTACTTTCCTAGTGCAACTAAGAAGTAGAGGCAGAGGGACCGTTTCTGTTGAGATGGAAGGCACCGAGCCTGGCCATTTGCCTCTGTGTGTATAGCACTGTGGGCTTCCCTGGTGGCTCAGTGGTAAAGAACCCGCCTGCCAGTGCAGGAGACATGGGTTCGATCCCAGGGTCAGGAAGTCCCCTGGAGAAAGAAATGGCATCCTACTCCAGTATTCTTGCCTGAGAAATCCCATGAACAGAGGAGACTGGCAGGCTACAGTCCATGGGGTCCCAAAAGAGTTGGAATGCAACTTAGTGACTAAACACCAACAACAACGTAGCACTGTGTTGTTCCTTTAAATCTCTTCTTCCTGCCCTTGTGCAACTTAACCTTTTATTTAGGGAAAGTGAATAAATCATACACAGTAAGAGAACACTTACAAACCAAAATAGTAAAGACTTGTGGAGAAATGCAGAGGGGATGAGAGCAAGAGAATCTGTTAAATGAGTGGGTGGGCATCACCATGGCCTCCTTGATTTGCTTAGTATGGATCACGGGACCAAAGACCTTCTTTGGTCCAGTGATCCTTATGGAGCAAGTCTTTACTATTAGATGAAAAGCAATTGTTTTGGAGGGCTAGTGTGCAGTGGTTTTACGATGTATCTTTTATATGATAGTTCTTATTGTTTTCAGTATTTTAATTGATGTCTTTGATTTCCCTGAAAGCCTTAAATATTTTATGATCTTGAAATGGCATGAATCAGGATTTATAACTGATGCTTATCATTGTCATTTGAGTGAGGTGGTGCTGCTGCTGGGGCAGTGGTCATCTGGCTGCGTGTGCCCTGTCAATCAAGGAGACGGAAGAGCTTTTTAAAATCTGCAGTTTACAAGCACTTTCTCTTGCATTCACGTGCTTGTTTTAAATTACAAAATTAATCCATCCTTAATGAGAGGACTGGAAAGAAAGGGGAAAGAAAAGTAAGACAAGAAAAAAGTTAAACAATCATAATCCCAGCAACCACTGTTGCTATCTCAGTATAATGCTCTAAATACTTTGAGAAAATATTTATTTTTAAAATATAACAACAGACACAATTACAATGCCAATTTTCTCACTAACAGGGAACTTACAGGTGAATACATGGTTTTCAGACTATATTCCAAGAGGTGACAAAGACTGCCCAGCTCAAGAGAACAAGTACCCTGCAGAGTGCCAGGGGCCCATCTAGTCTCTCCTCCTCAGTGTAGCTTTACTCTTATTAGAACATATTGTATAAGAAACAGTTCTTTTTGGTAAAAGGATTTCATTGCTCATATAAACAACACTTTGTAAATGAGTGTTCTTAGCCACATTAGCATTGATTGACTGGGGTATTGTGAGCCCATTCAAAGTTAAAAACTCTGATAAACACCTCTGTTCACGTGTCCTCCTTCCCTGGATGGTGAGCTTTTGACTGGCCCTGGAGCAGCCAGCTACTGTGCCCTGCAGAGACTGTGGCCACCTCAGCCTCTTGGACTGCTTTGCACAGACAGTTGACCTGATGGATGGCAATCAGATCATACTTGTCCACGTTTGTCAAGGGTGCCACTGCTGGCCCCAGTTCTGTTGAGAATGTGTTAGTTGACCAACAGTTGAGGAGGAGGAACTTCCTGGTGCCAGTTGCTGAGAAGGCGGCAAGGGCAACCTGAGATATCCTGGATTGGGTCCAGGCTGGGAGTCAGAAGGTCACTGGGTGGGTAGGAATAAAAATCAGCAAGAAGAATGGGAGATATATTTACAAATCACATATCCTAGGAGGGTGTAGTATCTGGACTATAAAAAGAACTCTTACAACCCAAAGACAAAAATGCAACAACTCAATTTTTCAAAGGGTAAAAGAATAGACGTTTTCCCAAAGATTTATAAATAGCTAAAAGCATATGAAAAGATGCTTGAACTCATTAGTCATTAGGCAAATGCAAACCAAAACCACAGCGAGCTACTGTTTCACACCTAGGAGAGCTATAAGGAAAAAGACACAGTGCTTTTGTGGTGGTTTGAGTGTTGGCAAGGAAGTGGAGAAATCGGAGCTTCAGACAGTACCATAATGTTTTCAGGGCTCATGCACTTGCCACATGTATCAACATTTCACCCTTTGTACAGCCAAATAACATTCCACTACAAGAATATGTCACGTTTTGTTTTTCTGTTCATCAGTTGATGAACATTTGAGTTGGTTCTACTTTTTGGCTTTTATGAATAATGCTGCCATGAATATGTTGTACAAGGTTTGGTGTGGGTAAATTTAAATTTAAATAAAATTTGAATTTTATTTATTTGCTTGTGTATTTTATTTTTGGTTTCGCTAGGTCTTTGTTGCTGCGTAAGGGCTTTCTCTAGCTGTGGCGAGCAGGGGCTACTCTCTAGTTGTGGTCCGAGGGCTTCTCATTGCGGTGGCTTCTCTTGTTGCAAAGCACAGGCTTCAGGCGTGCGGGCTCAGTAGTTGTGGGGTGCCAGCTTAGTTGCCCCACAATATGTAGAATCTCCCTGGACCAAGGATTGAACCCTGTTCCCTGCCTTGGCAGCCAGATTCTTAACCACTGGACCATCAGGGAAGTCCCTGCATATGTATTTTTATTTCAGTACATGCCTACAAGTGGGGGGCTTCCCAGGTGGCTCAGTGGGTAAAGAATCTGCCTGCAAAGCAAGAGACTTGAGTTCAATCCCTGGGTCAGGAAGATCTCCTGGAGGAGAGCATGGCAACCCACTTCAGTATTCTTGCCTGGAGAATCTCATGGACAGAGGAGCCTGGTGGGCAACAGTCCATGGGGTCACAAAGAGTCAGACATAACTGAAGCAACTGAGCGTGCATGCCTGCAAGTGGAAGGACTTTGTTTTGTTTTGTCCTGGGTAAATGGGGAGCCACAGCAAGGTTTTAACATATCTGAAGATCACTGTGACTGCCTTGTTGAGAAAAGACTATACGGTGCACACAAGGGAGCCTAGTCAGAAGGCTATTTTATTGACTTAGATGAGAAGTAATGATGGCTCAGATCAGGGCAGAAACAGTGATGGTAGAGAAGTGATCAGATTCTGGATGTATTTTGAAGGTAGCCAGTAGAATTTCTCTTAAGATTGAGACAAAGTGAGGATATAAAGATTAATCCAAAGATTTTTAGTTTGATCAACCATAAGGATGGAATTGCCATTAAGTGAGATAAAAAGGTTTGTGAAGGAAGACGAGGAGTTTAGTTTGGATGTACGCTGAGGTCGAGATGTCCATTAGACATTTAAGAGGAGCTGTCAAGCAGGCAGTTGGATAAATGAGTCTGGAGTTCAGGAAATAGTCTGGTCTGAAGATATAAATTTGGGAGTCATTGGCATATAGATGGCATTTAGAATCATGAAATTGAGCAAGATCACCATGGTTCCCATTTATTTTAAGGACAAAATAACATGAATGTGGATAGATTGTGGTAATATTTTTTGCTTATTGAGTTTCAACAATGAGCTCATGTTATAACTAAAGACACATATTATACAGAAACTTCTCTAGAAACATGGATATAATGTGGTGACACTACAGGCACCCAGGGTATACGTAACAAGTCATTCATTAATGACCTCAGGGGCCCATACATCAAGATTGTGTGCAATCTCTCTTGTTCTAATCATGCTGTCCGGGTTTTGGTTGTTTTCCTATTCTCGCACATGTACCTCAGCTTCTGATCGGTGTGAGGGGGTAAGCATGGTTGTGTTGTTGAGATGTTACTGCCCCAAAAGTGAGTGGTAACCTTACCTAACTTGACTAATTTGCTTCATTCCCTTGTAGAGAAAGCAGTTTGACAGCGGAAGGCAGAGGATGGTAAAAAGCACCAACACATTGTTAGATCACTGACCAAATATTGTGTCCATTTGTCAGAGGCAAGTGGGTTGCTGACTAGTCTAGAAATCACCTCGGGGAGGAATAATTTTAGATCTGAGGGGGTTGAGCCTGGAGGAAACGGAGAGGAGGAAGGAAGGAGTTACACTGAAATGTTTGAAAGGACACAGACTTGCGGTCTTCGCTCTAGGTAGAACTAGGCTCGGTGGTTAAGGATTGCAAATTGACACCTTTCATTTAAATACAAAGGGACTTTCAAATCATTAAAGCTGCAGTATTATATGCAGGGTAGGTTTGGGCGCAGTGCTGCAGCCTTCTCTTGGCCTGCTACGTAGATCATTTGTCGGGTTGTGACCAGAGGGATGCCGCGCTGGGTGCAGACCTCTGAGCGCTCTGCCAACTTACAAATCCTATGATTCTCGGGTAGCAAGACTTAAAAAAGAGGGGATGGACTTGGAGCAGGCCTCTGAGAGTGTCTACATTTCTGTAATACAAATAGGCCCTGGTCCTTCAGAGGATTATATTCCAGCCTGATATTATTTAACCAGCAAATCCCAGGTTGAAGTGAATGGTTGGGTTGCAACTATACATTGCAAGAGTTAGAGCTGCTGAGTGGTTGGCCGGACGGACCTTGTTGGGGCTGGTTTTTTTGGAACTACGCTGCACTTGAGTACATGGACTGTCCTTCTTTCTATAGAGACCTTGGGATTCTTTGTTCTGTTTAATTTATGTGTTCCAAGTGCTAATGTAGTTTAATCCTAACACTTTTAGAAGGTTGAGAATAGAAATGTTTAAAGTTTGGATACAAACCCTTGGAGTCATTAAATGTTCCCAGTGAAAGAGACCCCACGATCATGTGGGCCCATCTCCTTATTTTATAGAAGTGAAGACATAAGGTCCCATTGGCAGTTTATCCCAGAGCAGTTAGTTGATTCAAATCTCTTCTTATCCCCGCTATAGTTATTTAACCACAGTTACTTCGTATTTAAGATTTGGCAACAACTACCATGTGAAATGGAGAAGGCAGTGGCACCCCACTCCAGTGTTCTTGCCTGGAGAATCCCATGGATGGAGGAGCCTGGTAGGCTGCAGTCCATGGGGTCGCTAAGAGTCGGACACGACTGAGCGACTTCACTTTCATTTTTCACTTTCCTGCCTTGGGGAAGGAAATGGCAACCCACTCCAGTGTTCTTGCCTGGAGAATCCCATGGATGGAGGAGCCTGGTAGGCTGCAGTCCATGGGGTCGCTAAGAGTTGGACACGACTGAGCGACTTCCCTTTCACTTTTCACTTTCATGCATTGGAGAAAGAAATGGCAACCCACTCCAGTGTTCTTGCCTGGAGAATCCCAGGGACTGGGGAGCCTGGTGGGCTGCCGTCTATGGGGTCGCACAGAGTCGGACACGACTGAAGTGACTTAGCACCATGTGAGAAGTACTTATACTGTGCTGTGCAGGCCATGCAGCGCACGTGCATTTTCTTATTTAAAATATCACCTGTAAGTGCTGTCTTGGAATATTTGTGCTTCAGGAAGATGCATCTGCTTAGAATCAGTGGTGGACCAAATAGCTTTTCTCTTGTCTTTCCCTCTGTGTGGGTTGCTCCATAAATGATAACTGGCAAAGTCTCTCTTCACAGCTCCGTGGCCCTCCCTTTGCTTAGAGAATGCCCACTGCCACCAGCTCAGCTGGCACGAGAACTGTGTCAGGTCCTGTTCCCATGTTTCAGTCAATCTGTCTAGAGAACAATGGAACTCCTGAAACATTCTAATGCTCAAATGTAGTATAAAAAGGACAAGAGAAAATTTCAGGTTTCCATGTTTGAACTTCTCCCCCGGTGGTGACTGGGGACTCATCATTCAACGGGAAAACTCAATGCATACCCCATCATCTCTCAGCGTTATGGTCTCTGGTAGAGAGATGTAACTCTCCTTCCTAGTCCCAGATCTTTGATCTTTTTACATAAGGCTAATATTGGAATACTCTTTTCTTTCCCTGGAGTGTCAGACCTCCTGTCAATTCACCATAAAAACAAGGAATAGATTTTCTTTTTCAACAAGTGAGGACAGTTGTGGGCAAGTGTTGATGATTACTGTAAGGGGGGAATACAAATGTTACCATTACTGAGCGCTAAGCTTTGTTTATTTTTCCAGAAGTCCCCCAGAGTCTCTAGGCTGGGAATCTCACCCACAGACCTGATAAATATTCTCTGCCTCCTTGAGGAGCCTCTCATTTGATGTGACAGGGTGCTGCAGTGTCCTCTCCTAGCAGTGGCGTAGTGGCTTCGAACCAAATTGCTTTCCTCTAAGAGCTGTGCGTGTTTTTACTCTCCTCACTAATGAGGCCCATATCAAAGGAGGAGAGAGATAACAAGTGGGCAGCGAATTTGATTCTAGGAGAACTGCAGACCACGAGTGGAGATTGTCAAGAAGGCAGCTCACCAGGGAGAGATACTTCTTTTTAAGTAAGAACTTCCAGTGAGTAATCCTTTATAACCAACATTAGAGCTAGGTGTCAAACTAGATGGATGTATATTCAGAGATGCATATTGTCTTATACGAAAACCCAGAAGGCTGAATGTAAACATCATTAACCAGGCTCTTCTCAGGGCTTGGGGAGAGATTGCCTGAGGGCATCCTGTTTTCAGTGTCCGTGATACATTCCATCTGCCTGACGTCTTCCTTTGCAACGAGAAGAGAAGACACTGGTGGAATTGAGACGGGAACAGGTCCAGTGGAAAACTTACCTTATTGGTGGGCTGTGGAGCCTTAATTAATATGTTCCTCATGTGCTTCCTACCAGGGGTGGTTGATAATTACTACTGGTGTTCCCACCAATGAATGGTTCATCCAGGGGAACATATGGATTTTGGAGGAAAGTGTGTGCCATGAAATCCAGTTCTAAGAGATGAATGAACCTGCATGTAGTCTCCAGTGTTGGAGGCTTGGAGTCTGGAAAGTGTGGTGTGATGACGCGGGGTACCAGGGGCATAGTTTCTGGGAATATGAAACACTGAGTCCAAGTTGTTGAAGAAAGCCTCGCCTTCAGGTCTGAGAAGGCTCAAGAGGCAAGTGCTAGATTACACTCTGGGGCATTGTTTCCTTTGGAAGATGGGGTGCTAAGTGCTGGCCAGAGCTCTGGCTCACCTTCCTTTTTGTCCCTTCCAGTCAGTTCTCAGGGGGTTTCATAAGTGCCTGGGGTCTACAGGCACACTGATGTTTCATGTAGAATCCAAGAGCCTGGTGGAGAAAGGCTGTCTTAGAATCAATTGTAATAAAAATAATATTTAATAGTTGACATTATACAACATTATAGAACACCTGGGAGCTTCCCAGGCAGCGCAGTGGTAAAGAATCCCCTGCCAGTGCAGGAATTACCCGGAGACGAGGGTTTGATCCCTGGGTTGTGGGGATCCCCTGGAAGAGAAAATGGCAACCCACTCCAGTATTCTTGTCTAGAGAATCCCATGGACAGAGAAGCCAGGTGGGCTACAGTCCGTGGAGTCACAAGGAGTTGGACAGGAGTGAGCGACTGAGCATCTTACAGAGCGATTGCTGCTGCTGCTGCTTAGTCATGCCAACGCTGTGCAATCCTATGGGCTGCAACCTGCCAGGCTCTTCTGTCCATGGGATTCTCTAGGCAAGAGGACTAAGTGAGTTGTTGTGCCCTCCTCCAGGGGATCTTCCTGACCCTGGGATTGAACCTGGGTCTCCTGCATTGCAGGCAGATTCTTTACCCCTGAGCCACTTTGTCTCAAATGGTGTGCTCAAGGCATCATTTCTTTTAGTCCTCAAGGTTCTATTAGTGTTCCCTTTCATAGGTGAGAAAATGAAGTTTAGAGAGATCAAGAGAGTTATCCAAGGCCACCCTAAGCTGGCATGGAAATCCAGACCCCTAGAGCTCAAGCCCTGAGCCGCTCTGCCTTGTTCCAGAACTGGCTGAAGTGCCTGGGCTGTCGCGGTCTCTTCCTTTCATATTGAAATGTAGTTGATTTACAGTGCTGTGTGTCACAGTCTCTTTACCACAGATACTTACACCTGTCTTGCAGAGAGCCGGGCAGGTGTAGGAGGAAAGTTTAAATCATTGAGAAGAAATTTCATGGATTAACTTTGGGAGGATGTGCTGAGCAAGTCCCAGCATGTGGCTACAGGTGCAGTTGCAGGCAGGCACAGATGAGCACCCGGAGTGGTTGCAACAGTGGAGCGAGCAGAAGGTTAAAAAGGAGAAGGTAACTTGCAGAGCTGGAACATTAATTTTGCAACTTTTGTCAGGTTTGGTGTAGAAACCCCAAATTCTTGTTACAAAAAAACAACTCCTTGGAACTGAATCAGAAAGAGTATTTCTTTGGGGCTTCTCCCTTGGTCTGCAACTCCAGGTGCAGGGGTCATGGGTTTGATGCTGGGTTGGGAAAGATCCCACATGCTATGTGGCAAGGCCAAAAAAAAGAATGTATCTTTTTTTTTTTTTTAATTAATTTATTTATTTCTGGCTGTGCTGGGTCTTTGTTGCTGCGCAGGCTTTTCTCTAGTTGCAGCGAGTGGGGGTACTCTTCATTGCGTTGCACAGGTTTCTTATTGTGGTGGCTTCTTTTGTTGCAGAGCACAGGCTGAAGGGCACCCAGCGTCAGTAGTCGCAGGACATGGGCTCAATAGTTGCACAGGGCTCTAGAGCGCAGGCTCAGTAGTTGTGGCCAATGGGCTGAGTTGCTCCATTGCATGTGGGATCTTCCTGGATCAGGGATAGAACTCGAGTTTCCTGCATTGGTGGGTGGATTCTTTACCACTGAGCCACTAGGGAAGCCCCAAGAATGTATCTTTTTTATATTAGTTTGTAAAATCTTTTTCTCTTCTTTTTCAACTTTTCATAATGTATTAGCAAAATATTAATATAAAAATCCATTAGTTTCCTCACTTCCTCTTTATATTTTTTCCTTCATTCTAATACATTCTCCAATAAACTGTGGAAAATTCTGAAAGAGATGGGAATACCAGACCACCTGATTTGCCTCTTGAGAAACTTATATGCAGGTCAGGAAGCAACAGTTAGAACTGGACATGGAACAACAGACTGGTTCCAAATAGGAAAAGGAGTACATCAAGGCTGTATATTGTCACCCTGCTTATTTAACTTATATGCAGAATACTTCATGAGAAATGCTGGGCTGGAAGAAGTACAAGCTGGAATCAAGATTGCCGGGAGAAATATCAATAACCTCAGATATGCAGATGACACCACCCTTATGGCAGAAAGTGAAGAGGAACTCAAAAGCCTCTTGATGAAAGTGAAAGAGGAGAGTAGAAAAGTTGGCTTAAAGCTCAACATTCAGAAAACAAAGATCATGGCATCTGGCCCCATCACTTCATGGGAAATAGATGGGGAAACAGTGGAAACAGTGTGAGACTTTATTTTTTGGGGCTCCAAAATCACTGCAGTTGGTGATTTTAGCCATGAAATTAAAAGACGCTTCCTCCTTGGAAGGAAAGTTATGACCAACCTAGATAGCATATTCAAAAGCAGAGACATTCCTTTGCCAACAAAGGTCCATCTAGTCAAGGCTATGGTTTTTCCAGTG
>NW_011494889.1:6746352-6748171 GCF_000754665.1 Bison bison bison | reverse complement strand
TGGAAAGAATGATGCTAAAGCTGAAACTCCAGTACTTTGGCCACCTCATGTGAAGAGTTGACTCATTGGAAAAGACTCTGATGCTGGGAGGGATTGGGGGCAGGAGGAGAAGGGGACGACAGAGGATGAGATGGCTGGATGGCATCACCAACTCGATGCACATGAGTTTAGGTGAACTCTGGGATTTGGTGATTGACAAGGAGGCCTGGTGTGCTATGATTTGTGGGGTCACAAAGAGTCAGACACAACTGAGCGACTGAACTGAATACATTCTCCTGAACAGAAGCTCTTCACTGGAATGGTGCTTTGTCAAGAGGGACAGTCAGTAGTCTGCTTTTTATAATATTTCTCCTTGTTTTATTTCTACTTCCACTCCAAAGATTTCCATTTCCATAGCTTTTCTCTCTTTCCCTTCACTTCTGACTCCTCTGTGCTCACTTATTAAGTGTTCATCATTCTGGGTTGTAATTTTGCTTATTCTGGGCAATATTCTGAATCTTAGCTCACCAAAGAAAGTGCTAGTGAAGTATTGCACTTTATATACCTGTTCCATCCTACACGTGCTGATCAGCTCAAAGCACCTGATGGAGCCATGTTGCTGCATTCACCCAAAGTCCAGAAACAGTGAATGAAGATATCTGACCTTGGTCATCTGTTAGATACACCTCATTATGCTAAAACCAGATACCATGTAGTTTCTCTGATACAGTTTTATGTAGACCAGTCCCTCTACTATTCCATGTAGTTTCTGGGATGGATTCCTCTCTGGAGTATTTGGTTTACAAATTGGACTGATGAAAAAGAAATTTTGTTGCACAATGAAACATTTTGAAGCAGTGTTCAAAGACTGGAGATTATTCTAGCTATTTAGAACTTTATTATTATTTTTTTTCCTTTTTACTATGAGCCATTAACTTTCTTACTTCTTCCCTCCTCCCTCCCTTCCTTCCTTTCTCTTTTCTCCAAAAAAAGCTTCCAACAGAGTAGATTTGTGTGACAGAGGGCCCTGAGACTTACTTTTCTTCTCTGGATTAAGTGGGATGACAAAAAAGCAATGCTTTTTTTGCTTGGTATTTTAAGTCTATTTTTACAACAGAAGCCAAGAAATTAAAACAATGCTAACCAAGTATCCATCAATAGAGGCATGAATGGATAAGCAAAAATATGGTGTATCCATACAATGGAACAATATTTCTCTGTAAAAAGTAATGAAATTCTGACACATGCCCCAACGTGGATGAACCTTGAAAACATATGCTAAGTGAAATATGCCAGCCACAAAGGAAAAATATTGTACGATTCCACTTATATGAGGTACCTAATGAAAGTGAAAGTGAAGTTGCTCAATCGTGTCCAACTCCTTGGGACCCCATGGACTATAGTCCACCAGGCTCTGCTGTCCATGGGATTCTTCAGGCAAGAATACTGGAGTGGGTTGCCATTTCCCTTTCCAGGGGATCTTCCCAACCCAGAGATGGAACCTGGGTCTCCCGCACTGCAGCAGACTTTTTACCCTCTGAGCCACTCAGATCACATCAGATCAGGTCAGTCGCTCAGTCGTGTCCGACTCTTTGTGACCCCATGAATCGCAGCATGCCAGGCCTCCCTGTCCATCACCAACTCCAGAAGTTCACTCAGGCTCACATCCATCGAGTCAGTGATGCCATCCAGCCATCTCATCCTCTGTTGTCCCCTTCTCCTCCTGCCCCCAATCCCTCCCAGCATCAGAGTCTTTTCCAATGAGTCAACTCTTCACATGAGGTGGCCAAAGTACTGGAGTTTCAGCTTTAGCATCATTCCTTCCAAAGAAATCCCAGGG
>NW_011494889.1:6737132-6746252 GCF_000754665.1 Bison bison bison | reverse complement strand
TCCAACAACACAGTTCAAAAGCATCAATTCTTTGGCGCTCAGCCTTCTTCACAGTCCAACTCTCACATCCATATATGACCACAGGAAAAACCATAACCTTGACTAGACGGACCTTTGTTGGCAAAGTAATGTCTCTGCTTTTGAATATGCTATCTAGGTTGGTCATAACTTTCCTTCCAAGGAGGAAGCATCTTTTAATTTCATGGCTAAAATCACCAACTGCAGTGATTTTGGAGCCCAAAAAAATAAAGCCTGACACTGTTTCCACTGTTTCCCCATCTATTTCCCATGAAGTGATGGGACCGGATGCAATGATCTTTGTTTTCTGAATGTTGAGCTTTAAGCCAACATTTTCATTCTCCACTTTCACTTTCATCAAGAGGCTTTTGAGTTCCTCTTCACTTTCTGCCATAAGGGTGGTGTCATCTGCATATCTGAGGTTATTGATATTTCTCCCGGCAATCTTGATTCCAGCTTGTGTTTCTTCCAGTCCAGCGTTTCTCATGATGTACTCTGCATAGAAGTTAAATAAGCAGGGTGACAATATACAGCCTTGATGTACTCCTTTTCCTATTTGGAACCAGTCTGTTGTTCCATGTCCAGTTCTAACTGTTGCTTCCTGACCTGCATACAAATTTCTCAAGAGGCAAATCAGGTGGTCTGATATTCCCATCTCTTTCAGAATTTTCCACAGGTTATTGTGATCCACACAGTCAAAGGCTTTGGCATAGTCAATAAAGCAGAAATAGATGTTTTTCTGGAACTCTCTTGCTTTTTCCATGATCCAGCGGATGTTGGCAATTTGATCTCTGGTTCCTCTGCCTCTTCTAAAACCAGCTTGAACATCAGGAAGTTCACGGTTCACGTATTGCTGAAGCCTGGCTTGGAGAATTTTGAGCATTACTTGGGAAGCCTAATAAGCAAATTGATAAAGACCGAGAGTAGAAAAGTGGTTGCCAGGAGTTGGGGGAGGAATGATGGGGCCTTGCTGCTTAATGAGTTTTAGTCTGGGAAGATGAAAGGTTTGAAAGTAGATGCTGGTATGGGTTGTTCAACATTATGAGTGTTTAATGCTACTAAAATGCACACTTAAAATGGTAAAGATGGCAAATTTTATATTATATACATGCTTTACCACAATGAAAAATTTTATTAAAAAAAAAAAAAAACAACTCTGTATGTGAAGGTGGCCTTAGGAGAAATTTCTGCAGCTTCTTATAAATTGGTGACCCTGTGTAGCCTTTCTCTGGGATCACAGACCCTGTGAAACAAGATTCGAAGGTGACAATGCTTTGTGGCCCTTCCACATGAATGGTGGTGACATTTTTTTTCTATTGCTGTGATGAATAAATGAATGAAGGAAGGAGGGAAGATTCCATACTGCTTTGCATCCTGATCAATACTCATCCTACCTTCTAGTTAAATATGAACATTTTTCTTTGCAGCAACCTCCTCGTAGCTGTTCTTCTTAAATATACTGGCATTTACTTAGACATGACCTTTGCTAAGGGAGGTTTAAAGAAATCCATATACCTTGATTAAAAATAGAAGACGGTATGCTTTCTCAAGGGTTAATGTAGGCAAAGTATAGAAACGTTGGTTCTAATTTAAGTGCCTATTTCCCAGTCTCTTTTTGTAACACATTCTTATTTTATCCTGTCTGTCTATTTGGTCTAACACTGTTTCATTGAGCATTTTGTAAAATTATTGAGAAATTTCAGAAAAAGATTCCTGCCTTTTTTTAAATGAGGGTCATATTTGAAGCAAAAGAAACATCTGTTGATTTGATGAATCTTTTCTAGGAAAAAAGTTGTCCCAGTGTATATAATTGAGCAGATAATTCAAGGGGAAAAAAGAAAGGACATTACATAGAGTACTACAGAAATGGTTTTATACAGAACTTTAAAATACATAAAGTAATTTAATTCTTGTGTGTGTGTGTTCAGTCATTTCAGTTGTGTCTGACTTTTTTGCAACTTCCATGGACTGTAGCCCTCTAGGCTCCTCTGTCCATGGGGATTCTCCAGGCAAGAATACTGGAGTGGGTTGCCATGCCCTTCTCCAGGGGATCTTCCTGGAATTGAACCTGCATCTCATGTTTTGTAGGCATGTTCTTTACCGCTGAGCCACTGGCGAAGCCCAATTTAATTCTCAGTATCTCATTAATACCCACAACAACACAGCAAAGTAGTTATTATTTCGTTCTGAAGTTTTAGCTTTCATAAACAGCTCACTAAGGTCATACCAGAGTCTGAGTTCATATCTCAAAGTCTACAGTCCCGGGCCTGAGGACTGGGTTAGTTGCAGAGGGTTGGAACCCCATGGTCTCCATCCATGTATATGCAGCCTGAACCTTTACCTGTAAAAACTGAACCAGGGGAGTGTTTTGAGTCCCTTGAAACATTTCACCAGAGCAACTCGTATTATACCACCTCTTTGTGAACTTGTAAATATGATCCACCATGTATTTCCTAAGTGGTCTTTAGCATATGAATTTGAGATTTTAAATTTGACAGATTTAAATCCCTCAGATTTAAATATGTGCCTTAAACATGGGCTTCCCTGGTGGCTCAGATGGTAAAGAATCTACATGCAATGCAGGAGACCTGGGTTTGATCCCTGAGTCAAGAAGATCCCCTGGGGAAGGGAATGGCAACCCACTCCAGTATTCTTGCCTGGAGAATCCCATGGACAGAGGAGCCTGAGGCTACAGTCCATGGGGTAGCAAAGAGCTGGACACGACTAAGTGACTAGCACTTTTACTTTCAAAGGAGAAAAGTACCACTGCTAGGACCCACTGTATAATTTGTGGGGCCCAGTGCAAAAGGAAATATGAAGTTCCTCATTCAAAAATGATTAAAAATTTCAGGGTGGTGAGAACACAATGTTAAACCCAGCACAGGGCTCGGAGTAACTGTGGCCAGTCTTGCAGGCCTGTCGGCTCCTTCACATGGACCTCGGGGGCTGCTGTGGCCTCTCCTCACCCTTTTAGGAGCAGCCTGGTTGCTTGCCTTTCTCCTTTACATCCTACAAAGTGAAACCTCAAAGGAACAGTAGTAAGTAGTCCTCAGACCTGAACACTCCTCTAATCCATATTGTAAAATTGGATGTTTGTGAGTTTTGTCTCCTTTGAGCGTGGAAACCTTCCCATGGTGGAGTGCTTTCTTCTTTCATTGCTTTGGTGGCAACTCTCAGACTCTCTTGAAAGAAAGTGAAAGTGTTAGTCACTCATTTGTGTCTGATTCTTTGCAACCCCATGGACGGTAGCCCACCAGGTTCCTCTGTCCTTGAAATTCTCCAGACAAGGACACTGGAGTGGGTTGCCCTGCCCTTCTCCAGGGGATCTTCCCCACCTAGGGACTGAACCCGGGTCTCCTGCATTGCAGGCAGATTCTTTACTGTCTGAGCCACCAGGGAAGCCAACTTAGGCTCACTAAGAGCAGAAGGCTTCTTACCCACCTGACATTTGACCTCAATTTTGGCAATAGACCCTAATAGTAGGTACACTTTTTGAAAACACTACCAAATAAACACTCCTCTTTATGGTGTGGGATGGTATCAGGAGTGAGAGGAGACAGGATCTGGTTGTGGCATCTGTCACAGCTTCGTCTGAGCAGTGCCACACAGCCCGATTCCTGAAGGAACAGCCTCTACAGAATGAATCACCCTCGCAGCCTGAGAGGCTGGCGCCTCCTGGTCTGTCCATTCCTGGGATTAGATCTGAACCACAGATCATGTCACTCCTCTGCTGTGGCCCCATCTGTCCCCCGTCTGGATTTTGATGAATGGAAGACTCAGGTCTGGGCTGTAATGGAGACTTAGAGGAGAGTGAAGCATTTTAGCTTTAAGAAGATTATTATAATTATCTCAAGGCACTGAAGTGGTGCTCCATTTGCATTTCAGACACTAAAATCAGAGGGCAGATCTACAAGAGGTTAATTTTGTGAGCGAGTCCTTAATAACAGAGGCAACAAGACTTGATTCTTTATGCCTTAGCCTGGGTTTGCAGTTGGAAGATGCAAAATATACTGATAAGATTAAAGCTCCTCTAGTGACTCTTGAGCATTCCCAATGTCTCAGTGGGTAAAGAATTTGCTTGCAATGCAGGGGACACAGGAGACGCGGATTCAGTCCTTGGGTTGGGAAGATCCTCTGGAGGAGGAAATGGTAACCCACTCCAGTATTCTTGCCTGAAAAATCCCCTGGACAGAGGAGTCCAGCGGGTTATGGTCCAAAGGGTCTCAAAGAGTCAGACACAACTGAGCAGCAGCAGTGACTCTTAAGGGAGCCTCATGCACTTTTATTTGCAAATGACCTGGACCCTCCATCTCAGAGGACTCCCTGGACTTCAGCACCCCAGAATCCCTTGCAGTGGGTCCTGTGGATTTGTATGGGCAGGAAAGCAGATTCTTACCTCCTACAAATCACTGTCAGATATGGTACAGCTAGTCTAGCTTCCACACTCTGGCAGCTAAACCTCTTTGCTGATCATCTAGGTAAAAACCCCTTACTGATCGTTATAAACACATTCACCATAAAGCAGTCCGTTGGCATTGTAGGCATTTTCTTGAACAAACTCCTTGAAATAACAGCCTCAGGAGGACTAATGCATCCTTTTCAACCCTCCAGAGCAGATATGAGAATGCAGTATCGTTTGTTAAATTGCAATTGTGTGTCACTTATGAATAAACATGGACTGGATTCGCGATGCAAATATAGAAAAGCTATTAATATCTTATGGAAGTAAACTTGATGGCTCATTTCATTTTAAAATTATCCAATTTATGATCAAGTCCTGAGGTAGAAATCTAAGAGATGTCAGGCCCCAGTATGGACAGAAGTGATTTTGGGATAGCCCCCCGAGTGTTAGCCATTTTCCAAGACAGTCCGATCCAGTACATTTTAAACATAGCACCCCTCCCTCTTGAAAGAGTTCATTTTAATGTTTGCTAAGTTTGAAGTTTTTTAAAGCAGTGATTTATTTTCCATTTCTGATTCTTCTTTGGGATGTGAGTATGTAATGTCAAAGGTTATTAAGGGAAGAAGCAAACTTGATGCCCAGAAGGTAGCATATGATATAACATAGTGTGACTTGGTTTAATATAGACCAGGACTCTCTGGTTTTTTTAGATACTTGCTAATGCTATTTATATTATTCTATTACTATTAATAATAGCTAACATTCACTGGATGCTTACAATGTGCCTGGCACTTCGCTAAGAACTTTATACTAATTACCTTACTCAGTTTTTATAGAAACATTTTGAGGCAGATACTGTTAATATCCTAACTCAAAGGAAAAGACAGAGGGTCAGAGAGGTTAAGGAACATACCTAAGAACAGCTTGCTAATCAATGACTAACCTATGTATAAAGCCCATGTGTGCATGCTCAGTCGCTTCAGTTGTGTCTGACTCTTTGCAAACCTATGGACTATAGCTGGCCAGGCTCCTCTGTTCATGGGATTCTCCAGGCAAGAACACTGTAATGGGTTGCCGTGCCCTCCTCCATGGGATCTTCCTGACCCAGGGATCAAACCCATGTCTCCTGCATTGGCAGACGGGTTGTTTACCCATAAATCTGTATTTATGACAATTGCACTGCTGTCTGTAGAATTGTTTGACCACCTGGAATAGTTAGTCAGTTTCAGCTTACTTGCCCACAATAATAAAATGTTGGCCTGCACCTTGAGTATTGAACTTGGCAGAACACAGTGCTGTCTATGATTGATTTGTGATATCTGTAATGGGTAGATCCAGGGAGAGCAAAGATGAAACTCAAGTATCCCTTCCCATGTTGGTGGTGGTGGTTTAGTCCCTAAGTCATGTCCAACTCTTGCAACCTCATGGACTGTAGCCCTCCAGGCTCCTCTGTCCATGGGATTTCCCAGGCAAGAATACTGAAGTGTGTTGCCATTTCCTTCTCCAGGGATCTTATTATTCACAAACACGAGGGACTTCTGTGTGGACCACATGCCATCTGGATTTCTGTAGAACACATTATTATTACACAGTCATTTGTACTTCTAGCCTGTTAGTGGGCTGCTGCCTCACGTCAGTCGTGTCCGACTCTGTGCGACCCCGTAGACGGCAGCCCACCAGGCTCCCCCATCCCTGGGATTCTCCAGGCAAGAATGCTGGAGTGGGTTGCCATTTCCTTCTCCAGTGCAGGAAAGTGAAAAGTGAAAGTGAAGTCGCTCAGTCGTGTCCGACTCTTAGCGACCCCATGGATTGCAGCCCACCAGGTTCCTCTGTCCATGGGATTTTCCAGGCAAGAACACTGGAGTAGGTCGCCAGTGCCTTCTCCAGTTAGTGGGCTACTTGCTAATAAAAAGTAGACATTTCAAATGAGTGTCTTATCAAAAGCAATGCCCATTTTCCATTAATCCTACTTTTGGATTTGTTTTCTTCCTCAGTATTGAATCCTTGGTATTTACAATGAAAAATATTTGAGCGGTTTATTGCTATATGTGAAGCTTTCTATCAAGAGTTCCAGGTGCTTGTAGTTTCCCTGTTTGTGAAGTACATTGCTAGCTCCAACTGAAGGTGGAGAAATAAAAACAGAACAAGTAAATGCTGTTTCAAAATATCTGTAATATTGGCAAATAAATCGGATCCTCATCATTTTTCATTTTTATGGGAAATTCAAACACATATTCACCTCTTCAGTGATGAAGAATTTTTTCTCTTTCATTTTGTTGCTTAGATTGGCATTTGTCCCATGAGAAATCACTGAACAGATTTAATTTTGTTTATTCTTTCTTTTGAGACAGCATATTTATGCTCTGCCAGAATTATCCAAAGAATGAAATGAATTTTCAACCAGAGATGTAAAGACCTAAAAAATTTAGGTCAAAGCTAACATATAAGTCTTGCTCTGTCTTGCTGACATCAGTCTTTTTTCACAGTTCTCCTCTGAAAAGAAAGAGCTATATATTGGTATTTCAAAATTAAAAGTAGCCCACATTACTGACTGCGGTTATTTCCTGTTACTCTGATAGAAAAAAACATCCAATTCCTTTGTGTAGGGCATTTCGCTCATATCCAAGACAGCTGAATAGACACAGGTTACCTAAAGTTCCGTGCTGGAATCAGCGTATGGTGACCTGACTTGGGATAGATCGGAAGAGTCGGCCTGGGGAAAATGTTACTATAGCCTGAGGAGGAGCCACTGGCCTCCAGGAGTTCTTTATGGAGGACAGATGACAGGGAACCCTAAGCAGGACAATGGATTTAAAATCTAGTTAATTGAATTCTGGATCAGGCCTTTACCTCCTGAGTAATGTTGGCTAAATTATGAAATTTCTCTTGACCTGTTTCCTTAATTATAAACTGGAAATAATAGACCAGAAAATCTCAAAGTTCCTGCCAAGTCTAGGAGTGTGAGGATCCTGTGATCCTCTGTACCCAGGACCCTCCTGGTGTCTGGGCTCCCAGGAGGGCAATGAAACAGCAATCCCGTTTCACTCTCTGCATATTTGGGGGAGGGGGTCATTCCCACTAAGCCCCATGAAGACAAGGGCTGAGCACTGCCAGCTGTTTTCCAGGAAGCAGTTTTTAAGCCCTTCACAAATGTCAGAAATGCCACTTCAGTGGTTTCTCTAGAGTCTTGAGGTGTTACCTTGAAGCAGCATTCAGGATTTGTAATATTTCCTTTGCTTAAGGTGATATTATAAGCTTTGTATGCTTTCTTCTGATGCGGAGGGGGAGGAGTTCAGTTCTCTTGGATATGGTTCACCTGTCAACTTAGACCTTTCAGAACCTCAGTTCTTCTTGTGTGCAACCATTAAGAGAATGTGGTTAAATGGGGCCATGAAAACGCCAAGATTACCATATTTCACATGATATTTTTAAAGAAAAACAAAGATGAAAAGCCAGAGCAAAGAATAAAGCCATCATGGCCACTAAAGTTCTGCACTGACTTGTGAAGCAAAGGATGTTTTCCAAACTGACCTAGGCCGATTTGGTTAACTGTAGTTATTTTTGGTAGATATGTTAGCCTCCCATAGTTCAAGGTAAGTGGGTCCATAGCTTTCCTTCCACAAACCATTTCCAGGTGATGTTATGAAGAAAATAAATCTTAAACTAGATTCTGCCATAGTTATAAACATGTGTTAGCAAGCCAGCAAAAGGTGATTCAGTCTATTCTGTAAATGTAATAAAGAGCTACATCTTTGTCCGTTTAGGTACAGACTCCTACTGCACCTTGCATATAAAATACGCTAGAGGCAGGTGTATTTCTTGGCTGACGGTGTGATACATCTAGTTAAAGTTGGGCAAAAAAAATACATGTGTAAGGATCTGAATAGTAGACCAATTGGAGTTCTAATCTATAGGCTATTTTGGCTTGCTGTATTCCTACATACTGTTTGTGTAAGAGTACCTACATACTATTTCTAGCCAATCCACATATTTTGAACACAATCATTTTCACCAAAGATAAACCACTTCTAACTTGCATTACTTTAATTATCAGTGTCTCTGCAGTTGACCAGTAATAAAGATAGACAAACCAATTTTAGTAACTGCTTCAGGACTGTTACCTTCCAATTTGAGCCTCTCAGATAATAACTTGGACTGTCATAGGCACTGGCAAATCAGGACAGATTCTGGTCTCAGCTTATGCTAAGTTGAGGAAGGCCCCTACTGAGCCAGAGTTGTGTCAGAGAGCTGCCAAGGCAATAGGACTTGAGTAACTAAGATCTGAGAGAGAAGGGAACTACAGAGAGTTGAGAATATGCTTTTTTCTCTCAGGTCATCTGCTGAGAATGTAGCAGACCTTTTGACAATATCACGGGAATTTGAGTTCAGAATTTTCAAGGTAGACAGGACTTGAAAGGTCAAAAGCCTGAGAGAAGGAAATTACAGAAAAGTTAGTTAGATACTCCAGTATATTTCCTTTATATTATATTTGAGAAATATTACTGTACAGAAAGGAGAGACTAAGGAGCTAGGTAAAAAAAGAAAAACAACAAAAACTGAATAGAAGAGTTTTCAGCACACAATGCTGACTTAAAAATAATGCCATGCAAAGCCCTTCAAGAAGAGGCCCCAGCAGATACCATTTTGGGATCTTTAGAGAGCTACACCCTAGGAGTAAAGGTAAACTCAAACTAGACCAA
>NW_011494889.1:6724088-6737032 GCF_000754665.1 Bison bison bison | reverse complement strand
AGACCAAGCCATGCAAAAACTAATGTGAGTCTTTGATTGGGTTGTGGTGTTCACCCCCCATTCTGCCTGCTAGATGATAGGGTCACTGAGTTCAGTTCAGTTCAGTTCAGTCACTCAGTCGTGTCCAACTCTGTGCGACCCCATGAATTGCAGCATGCCAGGCCTCCCTGTCCATCACCAACTCTCGGAGTTCACTGAGACTCACGTCCATCGAGTCAGTGATACCATCCAGCCATCTCATCCTCTGTCGTCCCCTTCTCCTCCTGCCCCCAATCCCTCCTAGCATCAGAGTCTTTTCCAGTGAGTCAACTCTTCGCATGAGGTGGCTAAAGTACTGGAGTTTCAGCTTTAGCATCATTCCTTCCAAAGAATCCCAGGGCCGATCTCCTTCAGAATGGACTGGTTGGATCTTCTTGCAGTCCAAGGGATTCTCAAGAGTCTTCTCCAACACCACAGTTCAAAAGCATCAATTCTTCGGTGCTCAGCCTTCTTCACAGTCCAACTCTCACATCCATACATGACCACAGGAAAAACCATAGCCTTGACTAGAGGGTCACTGAAAGAAGGGAGTATATTTAAGAGTCTCTAAAGTTCTCATAAATTTTTTCAATAAAGAATGACCAGGCATACCAGGAAACAAGTAAAAGAAAAAAAATGCTATGGAAAAAATTCCCAACCATAAATGACTCATTTATTGGTGTTATCATTCATAGACTTTAAAATAACTCTGATTGGTATGTTTAGAAAATAGATGACACGATGAAGAATTTCATTAGAAAACTGGAATTTTAAAAATTTCATTAGAAAACTGGAATTGTTAAATAACAAATTGAAAATTCTGAAGCTTAAAAAATGAAATATTAAGAGCTCAATAGATGTATTTAACTGCAGATTAGATGCATGACAAGAAATATTTAGTGAAAATGGAAGACAGATCAGTAGAAAATATTCAAGTGGATGTATGATATACAGAGAGCAAAAGGATGAAAGTACAAAAAAAAAGAAAAAAGCACGAGATATATATAACATGTGTTATTCTACATCATGTGTGATAGGCCTCGCAGAAGAGAAGGAATAGGGCAGGAATGGTATTTTCTGAAAATGATCAAGAACGTGGATTCAAGAAGCCTGCAGGTCCCAACTAAGATAAAATGTAAAACTGCTGAAAACAAAATCAAAGGGAAAAA
The DNA here is from genome assembly GCF_000754665.1 of Bison bison bison. Lineage (NCBI taxonomy): Eukaryota > Metazoa > Chordata > Mammalia > Artiodactyla > Bovidae > Bison > Bison bison. The sequence continues at coordinate 6,735,845 of NW_011494889.1, read as the reverse complement.
TTGTTAAAATAGCCAGAAAAAAAAAAATCATTAATTTCAAAGGAGCAACAGTAAGACCAATAGCTCACTTCTCAGAAGAAACAATGGACACCAGAAGACAGTGGAATTCATATTAACAGGTTGAAAGAATATGACTGCCAAGCTAAAGTTTCATAAATCCAACAAAAATAGTCATGAGAAGTTGATGTAAAATAAAGACATTTTAAAACAAACAGAACTTGAAAGAATCAATCACCAGTACTCTAACCTTAAAATAAATACTAAAAGTATTTCTACAGGTAGAAAGAGAATGATCCCAGAAATGCAGGAGGAAATAGAGAGTGACAGAAAGGGTGAATATGTGCTTAAGTTGAAATATATTAAAAATATAAAATGAATTGATGGCTGGATAGAGAGTGAATAGATAAGTGGTAAAGCAAATATAGAAAAATGTTGGTTACAAAATCTGAATGAGGTTGTTCACTATGTAATTCTTCCATTTTTATTTTTGAAAAATATTATTTTAGAATAAAATGTTGAGAAAAATATATGGACAAATATAAATGAATGTTTATCACACAAAACAACAAAAATGGAATCTTATGGAGTCTGAAATATATGTAGAATTAAATGTATGGCCAAAATAATGCAAAAAGTGGAAGAGGGCTAAATGGAGTTCATGTGTTATAAGGTGACAGCAACATCTGGAAGTATTAAAAGTCATAATTTTACTATACTATAATAAGTCAAGGACATGCATTGTAATCTCTAGAGTAACTAGTAGAATAATACATAGAAGGGGAAATAGAATGAAAGATTCTTGGTTAATCTAAGAAAAGGGAGAGAAAGGGGAACTTAATAACAGCGGGCGGACCAATAGAAAACAATTCTAAGATGCTAGCTATAAAAACAAACATATCAGTAAATGAAAATTGACTAACTACTCCAACTAAATGATAATCATTGGCACACCACATTAAAAAAGAACAAAAAAGCCTAACTATATACTGCTTGTGAAAGCCACTTCTTAAATATAAGGACACAGAGAAGTTGAAAATAAAAGAAACGGTAGAGAAGGCAATAGCAACCCACTCTAGTACTCTTGCCTGGAAAATCCCATGGATGTAGGAGCCTGGTAGGCTGCAGTCCATGGGGTCGCGAAGAGTCCGACACGACTGACCAAGTTCACTTTGACTTTTCACTTTCATGCATTGGAGAAGGAAATGGCAACCCACTCCAGTGTTCTTGCCTGGAGAATCCCAGGGACAGAGGAGCCTGGTGGGCTGCTGTCTATGGGGTTGGGCATGATTTAAGCAACTTAGCAGCAGCAGCAGAGATACATCTTATAAATACTAACCAAAATAAAATAGTATAGTTTACTAAGGTCAGAGAAAATAGACTTTAAGCGAAGAATCGTCATTAAAGATAAATAGAAACATTTTATAACAATTAAAGGATGAAGCCACAGGAAAGTTACAATTCTAAATTTGTATATATCTAACAACATGGCTCCAAATGTAAAAAGCAAACATATGACAAAATAAAGAAGATAAATACATCCATCCATAGTCATAGTGGGAGACATAATCACCACTGTCTCAAAAAATAACAGAACACACAGACAAAAATTCAGTAAGACTAAAGATCTGAACAATTACCATTAATTTATTTTACCTTATTGATATATACTGACCATTGCACTCAGTATTGACACAGTACAGTCTTTTCCCATATTACCAAAATTGACCCATTTGTTGGCTTATAAGGCAGATCTTGGCAAATTTCAAAGACGAAATTCATTCAGGGTATGTTTCTTTGACCAAAGAGAAGCTAAGCTAGAAATCAATAACAAAGAAAACAGAAAAATTCCCAAATGTTTGGCAGTTAAGCAATCCACCTGTAAATAACCCATGGGTTGAAGAAGAAATTTCAGTGAAAATTAGATGATATTTTGAAATTCAATGATAATGAAAATTCAACAGATGAAGTGCTAACCAATCATCCTTGAAGTGTGTATTCCTGATTAAGACAGTTTTAATGTTAACTGACTTTCCCTATAGTGTAAATTAATGTTAACTCACATGTATATCACACCATGTATGCTGAAGGACTATATTTTAAAGCAAATTGCTGTCAGGGACAAGAATGGAGATGATTACAGTAATGCCAGTGCTTTATGTGAAATTTCCAATTATTAAATAAAAAGCAATGCTTAGTTGATTCTATTTTAAAACATACTTGTTCTATCATATTCTATTCATCCATCTAAAACATACAAAAATATGAAAATAATGCATATATAATTTCCAAAGTGACTTCTCAACATTCAGACATCATTTATTATCCATCAAATTGCCACGTTCTCTCATTTCCCCGTGTATCTCTTTTCCCACGTGGAAGTCTTCCTAGAAGCCGAGTGAGGTAGAAGGGATGAGAACCTGGGCTGCCCTGCTATATATTCTAATATTTTCAACCCGATGGCTTTAGTGTGATTGGAGAAGCTGGAAATTGAATCAGAAACCTCAGGGGCAACCCAAGTGATGAGTCAGCCTGGCTGTGAAGTTATCACTGTTGGCTCCCTGTGCTTAATTAGAAGCCAGTGGAATACCATCATGTACTCCACCAACAAAAACCTTCACTCGAGAAGCAACTGGGTTGAGGAAGAAGATGCTGAAAACAGAGTTTGTGAACCATAACTGAAAATGGTTTATCCACAGCAGCCACCAGCAAAAGCGAGGGTGGGAGAAAGTGCAGCCGTGGGCAGTCTTCTCACAGAGCCCGTGTGTGGGCAGGGGGCAGCTTCTTTGAAGCTATATCTGACAGCGTTCAGTTTTGTTCACTGCACTTTCTTTTGGAAGAGATATTAATAGTTTAAATCTGTGTGGATTGTCAAGTTTTCTTCCTCTCAGTAATATACTCATTAATATTTGACTTCCTTTCAGCCTGGAATTTTCAATAATTTAATAGCTGCCCTCGCCAGCTGCCTGTGAGGAAGACCCGTCTTGCCCGTTGCCTAGAGGTTCTGTGCGTCCACGGGGCAGCTCTGAGAGCAGCGGGCAGAAAAAGCAGAGCAAGTCTGGTCTCTCCTCACTCCTCTCTTGCCTACCAACGTTTCCTTTTCCGGCTCACATTCTTCTTTGCCTCCATTTTTCTGGGTCCCTGGGGATGTAATATCACTAAGTCCTAGGCTTAGCTCCAGAAAGAAAGGAGACAGAGCTGGTTGAAGGAAATGAGTTTCACCTTTATCTTCCCCCTGACTCTTGTGTAAGTTACAAATCAGTGAATTCATCCTCTTCTTATGCAGCATCTTGCCACCCTGAGGCCCCTTCCCAACTCTTCAGAATTCCTTCTGTAATTAAGTGCGGTGGTGGAAAAGTCAAAGTTTTGTGTGTTTGTGTGTGTGAGGGAAGAGGGAAGAGGAGGCTAAGCAGGTGCTTGAAGGGAAGCAGACTCAGTCACATTCACAAGATGGCAGGTTGCCAAACTTGTATGACTACTGCAAAAAGAACTCACACTGCATTTTTGTACCAGGTTTTATCGATATCAAGTATCTTGTATCAGTGCTAGCAGTGGCTCTTGTTACCTGTGCTCAGAGAGAAAGATGTATGGAAGCTCTAAACTGCAGACAATTCTCAGTCAGTGTCCTCAGTAGTGACGCATATTACAAAGGTAAGAAAGCACTAAATAATAGTAACATGTGTGTGTGTAAAGGTGGGGAGTGTATCCTTTCTGGGAGAAGGTTCTAACACTTTACAAAAATAATCTAGATTAATCCAACATCATCAGAGTATCATGAGGTTAAATAAATCAGCCTAGATAGACTAAGTGATATAGCCAAGGCTGCACAGTGAATTTAGAAGTAAAGTCAGATGAAGATACAATCCCTTCTTCATACTGACTTTTTCTTGCCATATTCCATGGGAACTAAGAATAATAGAGATTGTTTTCTGATTTTATTTTCTTTGGACAAGTTAAGCTGGCTAAATTAGCTGGGGGTACATGCCTGACTCATAGATAAATAGGTAACTGTCAGTGGTATAATTTTTGTAATCCAAAAAGTTTCCACTCACAGATTTTCTATAATTTACTGACAAATAAATCCATGACCCCAGGAGGCAGAGACGATAGCATTGCTTCAGAAAGCACATGTTTCTTGGAAATAGCTTGTTAGTACATATGGCTTTCAGATTAACCAGTTGATGTCCTGGGCCTGCGGGAATGGAAGACTGGGCAGAAGCCTTGTTTTGTTGGGGTTTTGCTCTTGGTGTTCAGGCTGGTTGGTCTGATGCCCGGTAAAGCATGGAGTCCATAATGCACACCAGGTAAGCAGTGTGGAATGTGTGACCAGGCCATTTTCCTTGAAGGAATTCTCCCTCCCTCAAGATTCTGCCGAGGCTTAGCCACGGCAGGAACATCACTATTTCCCCTGTTTGATTTTTCAATGCTGTTTCCGCCTGGGTGGCTGCACGCCATTAAGTAGACTGTAGATAGATGGCTCCCCCTCTTGCTAAGAATATGGCAGTTTGGGGGACTACATGTCTTAGACATCCATTCTCTAAGCCCCAGAGCAGAACATTCAGAAACATTCCTTCCAGTTCTGAAATTCCTTAGGATGAAGTTGTATGAGGTTTACTTTGGGGAACTGAGAAAGTAGGGCATTTCCCCAGGGTGCTGACCTTACACCTGTGAGCCTGACCAGCTCAGCCCTGAGAGTGACATTTGTCCCAGTCTTCAGCTTTCTAAAGTGATTATTTGACTTGAAGAAAGAGTATTGATCATTTGGTCCACATCCTGATTCCTAACTAAGACTCTCTTGCCATAAATATATCTCACATTTGAGGACTGAGTTCTTCACACATTCTAAGCTTTCTGAGTTGGAAAAAATACATTGCTTTCCTAAGTACAAAAACTGTAACACTCTATAACCCCAACAATAGGTTGAACACTGGGTTTCTTATAAATAACATATTAATAACACCTGGTATGATACCTGTGAACATGCTCGGTGCCTGAAGCAAATTGGCAGGAGTGTCTTCTTCTTTTGCCAATAACTTGTCAAAAACTCCCAAACTCTCAGAAGAACATCCAAGACAAGGTAGCTTATGTAGCATTCAGACTTCACACAGGCGAGGGCTGGCTCCTGGCCAACTTGAAAAGCCAAGTTGAATTAGAGAGGGAATTCTGAAGAGTTGGGAAGGGACCTCAGGATGGCAAGATGCTGAATAAGAATGGGATGAATTAATTGATTTGTATCTTAAGGAGATCAAAGCAGTCAATCCTAAAGGAAATCAACCCTGAATATTCATTGGAAGGGCTGATGCTGAAACTCCAATATTTTGGCCACCTGATGTGAAGAACTGACTTATTGGAAAAGACCCTGATGCTGGGAAAGATTAAAGGCAGGAGGAGAAGGGGACAACAGAGGATGAGATAGTTGGATGGCATCACCGACTTGATGGATATGAGTCTGAGCAAACTCTGGGAGAAGGTGAAGGACAGGAAGCCTGGCATGCTGTAGTCCTTGAGGTCTGAAAAAGTTGGACATGACTGAGCGACTGAACAACAGTCTTACACAAAAGTCAGGGTGAGGATAAAGGTGAAATTCATTTCCTTCAACAGCTTGGGCTTCTTTCTTTCTGGAGCTGAAATGCCACCTCCTCCCCTTGATGACTGAAGAGGAATCTTTACATCCAGCCTAGGACTTTGTGATTTCATATCTCCAGAGCCCAGAAAGGACGGCAGGCAATGTCAGATCACTTATAGATATTCCTAGAGGAAGAATGAACTACTTAGCCCACTGGAGGCAAGGTGTTGAGGAGGGATTGGGCACTGCCCAACAATTAAAATAGAGACTCGGCATATGTGATGTGCTTGCCAGGCACTTTTAGTCGCTTTTTCTTAGACATCCTGGCAATCCTTGAGGTCAGTACCGTTATTCACAGATAAAACAGTAGCTTAGAGGACTTCAATAATTTATACAAAGCAATCTAGTCCAATGTTTGATGGAGGGGACTCTAAAACCACATCGAGTGTGTCTGCATCTTGGCTTTGCCACTTAGCTGTGTGACCTGGAGAAAAGCTTTTAGCTTATTTATGTTTCCATTTCCACATTTGTGGAATACGGATAATAATGTTATGTACTACACAGAGCTCTGCATGTGTGCATGCTCAGTCCCTCAGTTGCACCGGACTCTTTGTGACCCCATAGACTGCAGCCCGCCAGGCTGCTCTGTCCATGGAATCTTCCAGGCAAGAATCCTGGAGTGGGTTGCCATTTCCTCCTCCAGAGGATCTTCCCAACCCAGAAACGGAACCTGAGTCTCCTGTGTCTCCTGCATTGGCAGTCAGATTCTTTACCACTGAGCCACCTGCATGGTAGGTACATAGCTGTTGTGATGAGGATTAAATAAACGGACACACATAAAGCCCTTGGACAGGGCCTGGCACATGGCAAGTGCTGTTCAGTATCTGTTGTGGGGGTTGCTTGTTTTTAGCTGTACTGAGAGATTTGAACCTAGATTAGTTTGATGCTAGAGTTCTTCGTCACTTGTTTTATGATTTTATAAATGCAAGTGGAGTAAATTTCTTCTTTTTCTGGCATCTAAAATGAGGTGATAATCCTGCTTTAGCATACAAAGATTTTGTGGCGATTCATATTTATCTATAGAGAACTTTTTAAAGAGAGGATAATTGCCATACTGCGCTAGGAGTTAGAATTCATATCAGAATTAGATTTTGTGAACTGAAGTATCAACGATTGTCTTTTTTTCCTAAGACTAGCCAGATATTTAGAGGCATCTAGCAGTCCAAAATAATGCTGTTCCTTTACCAATGCACAAATGGAGGATTGTTGAGCCTTTTGCTAAATTTGGCCCAGCTACAATTCTCTCTTTAGAACGAGCAATTGCTTCATCACACGCACATTGTGTTTCCCTGATATTTTGGTAGCTGCTGCCCTGCACGTGCATAGGATGCCAGCTGTACCTCGATACAGTCCTCCGAGCATCTAACCATTGAGGATCCAACTAAGGTAGCATGCACTTCAGAGGAGAAGAACTCCAGACCCAGGACAGATAACTGCATTTTGCTTTCCTCATAAGAAGGTCATTTTGTCTATTGTTTTATAATATTGTTTTATACTTGATATGAAAGGTCATTATAGGATGATTTCTTCCAACAAGAGATTTTAAAGTTAATAAAAAACTAGATAAAACATGTACTTTCTTACATTTTTTTCGAGAACAAGGTAGAGTATGGGGCTGTTATGTTTAAAAAGAAGGAGCAAAAATTATTCTGGAAACCATGAGCTTAGTTTATGTTTGACTGCAGAAGATCAAAACTAGGTCGGTCTTGTTCCGGGCCCTTTGTGCATACTTGTTTAATTGAATGAGTGAATGAATGAAAATAGTAGTTATGATTATAGACATTTGGGTTTCCCAGGTGGCGCTAGTGGTAAAGAAACTCTCTGCCAGTGAAGACATGGGTTCGATCCCTAAGTCAGGAAGATTCCCTGTAGTGAGGCTTGGCAACCCACTCCAGTATTCTTGACTATTGAATCCCATGGACAGAGGACCCTGGCAAACTACAGTCCATAGGGTTGCAAAGAGTCGGGCACGACTGAAGTGAGTTAGCACACACATAACCTGAGCATGCAGAAATGCCTCTGGATAAGGAAAGAGAAGTGAAATGACAGAGGGAGGAAAGAACACAGGACGTTCAGTTCAGTTCAGTTCAGTTCAGTTCGCTCAGTCACGTCCGACTCTTTGCTACCCCATGAATCGAAGCACGCCAGGCCTCCCTGTCCATCACCAACTCCTGGAGTTCGCCCAGACAAACGTCCATCGAGTCAGTGATGCCATCCAGCCATCTCATCCTCTGTCGTCCCCTTCTCCTCCTGCCCCCAATCCCTCCCAGCATCAGAGTCTTTTCCAATGAGTCAACTCTTCACATGAGGTGGCCAAAGTACTGGAGTTTCAGCATCATTCCTTCCAAAGAAATCCCAGGGCTGATCTCCTTCAGGATGGACTGGTTGGATCTCCTTGCAGTCCAAGGGACTCTCAAGAGTCTTCTCCAATACCACAGTTCAAAGGCATCAATTCTTCGGCACTCAGCCTTCTTCACAGTCCAACTCTCACATCCATACATGACCACAGGAAAAACCATATCCTTGACTAGACGAACCTTTGTTGGCAAAGTAATGTCTCTGCTTTTCAATATGCTGTCTAGGTTGGTCATAACTTTCCTTCCAAGGAGTAAGCATCTTTTGGTACCAAATCCTTCCTTGTCCTCAGGGAGGTCTCCCTGAAAACCTATCTGTATTAATTGGAAAAGAACTTCATGCTAAGCTCTTTTCAAACTACACATGCATTATTCTAATTTGTCTTTTAAACATTACATCTAGATTTTCATGTATCATTTTCCCTCATGCGTATATCTAATTAACACACAGCTTTCATGACTATTTGGCTGTGTATGGTATGAATTAGATTTTAATTTTTGTAAGGTGCCAAAATTTGCATGCTCTCTTTGGGTGGTGCTGACCACCCCATATATACCACATGTCGAGTGAATTTTTAAGATACTGGCTTTTCCCAAATTCAGCACCTACATTCTTGAAAGCACTTCCTTCCCCCACCCCCCCCACAGATCTAACTAAATATCAGAGGTATTTGACCTTTCATTTTAAAAAATGTTTGATGTTCTGACTATTTTCAACAAAAGATCTCTGTTCTCAAATCCATTCTATGGAGAGAATTCCTCAGTTCTTTTGAGGGATGAAAATCCTCTCTTAAGTCCACCAAACTGAAGATCAAAGCCTCAGAGCCCCACTTATCTGCAGAGCAATCATTGTCCAGGAGAGAAGGCTCCCTGGTGATAGGGCTGCTTCAACCCCTGGATGGATGGGTGGATTTGGAGTGAGGACTGGGGAGCTTTACTCTTGGGTTTGCTGCAAGGTGGCTGTCTTGCCTTGTGAAGGTTTGAACATCGATCTCTTCTCCTATGGCTTTCCAGATGGCTCAGTAGTAAAAGAATCTGCCTGCCAATGAAGGAGCCACAAGAGATGAGAGTTCGATCCCTGGGTCAGGAAGATCCCCTAGAGGAGGAAATGGCAACCTGCAATATTCTTGCCCAGAAAATCCCGTGGACAGAGGAGCCTGGCAGGCTACAGACCATGGGGTTGCAAAAGAGTTGGATGTGACTGAGCACAGCACAGCTCTTCTGTACAGCTCTTGTAGTTTTCCTAGGCCGATTCAGCTGTTATACTGTGGGATTTGACATCATGTGACTCTACCTGGGCCCACCCCACGCATTCGCCAGAGGTGTGTCCAAAGGTTTTCTACAGAGGATTGCCAGTGGTCCTCTCCTGAGTGGCCAAATGCAGCCGGTATAAGAGCTTCCCAGGGAAAGGAACCTGGCCCTGCTCTGGTCATTTTCTTCTATCCCTGCTGCTGCTGCTGCTAAGTCACTTCAGTCATATCCGACTCTGGGCGACCCCATAGAAGGCAGCCCACCAGGCTTCCCCGTCCCTGGGATTCTCCAGGCAAGAACACTGGAATGGGTTGCCATTTCCTTCTCCAATGCATAAAAGTGAAAAGTGAAAGTGAAGTCGCTCAGTCGTGTCTGACCCTCAGCAACCCTATGGACTGCAGCCCTCCAGGCTTCTCCGTCCACGGGACTCTCCAGGCAAGAGTACTGGAGTGGGTTGCTATTGCCTTCTCCCTTCTATCCCTAGAGGTTCCTTAATAAAAGAGCAATATTCAAGCTTTCAGAGCTGTCCCGTCCCGTCTGCACACTGTCTGAGCATGGCTGGTGAGGACAGGCCAAGAAGGCAGGGCTTCAGCCATGGGGAGACAGGAGGCCCTGAGCCTGGTCTTTTGGGGAGCTTCTGCCCACCGTGGCTTCTCTGCTTTTCTGGGCACAGACGGCTGGTGCTAGGGCTTCCTCTCCAACTCCCCATCTGCCTCCCTGTGCACTGCCCTCTCCCTACCTTTCTCTCTGCTCTTTCCCTCCCTCCTCTCCTCAGTTGAAATTATACCTGTGGTCTGGGCTGTCCCCATCTCATGATGAGGGGGCTTGGAAAACATGGAGCACAAAAGACTACAGGAGGCTACAAAAGAAATTGTAAAATTTAAATATCTTAAATGAGCCAGTCCTTAACTTCCTACTGAAGGGTGAACTGCATAATGTTTTAACCTTGGGAAATTAAGCAATAACTCATAGTATTGTTTAAAAAAGAAAAAGCTATACCCGCGCCTACCTGCCTGACTGCTCCACATGGTAAGATGTGCATGCATGCTATGTTGTTTCGGTCGGGTCTGACTCTTTGTGACCCTATGGACTGTAGCCCATCAGGCTCCTCTGTCCGTGGGATTCTCCAGGCAAGAATCCTGGAATGGGTTGCCAGGCAAGCATGGTCGTGTCTAAGCCTATGAGAGGGGATCTACCCGACCCAGGGATTGGACCCACATTGTGTGCAGATTCTTTACTGCTGGGTCGTCAGGGAAGCCCAAATAGTGAGGTAGAGTTTTCTCATTAGCAGACTCAGGATCCACACTTGTGGGCAATTGAAGTTTTGAATGTGGAGAGGACTGTACACAAGGCTCTATGTACAACTCTCATCATATATTATAATGTCCCTTGATTTGTATGTCACTTTCTTTTCCAGATATGAATAACAGGGATCTTGAAAATAATAACCAAATAAAAACTCAGAAAAGGTGTAGATTTTGTGGCACAGCATGTCCAGGAACATAACTTACTTTTTAACCATCACTTCATCACATTTCCAGAATGCATATGCTTCATATTAGCATGAGTGTCTTTGAATGATTAAGGATTTTCATATGTTTGGTATTTCCCACAGGGAAATTCACAGGTAATTTAGGTATAATTCTCTTTTTAGACTTGTTTCCACCCCCCTCCCCGCATAGTTTATAATGATTTGATAACCATTAAACCCTCTTCCTGGCATGTGAACATATACATTTTTATACAGAATATGTCACTAGAGTTTTAACAGCTTAGATTTCCTTTTCTTTTCAGTTATTTTCATTGGAATGGTATTACCTTATAAGAGGGAATAAGGAAATCACTCTCTCAGGCCTACTGCAGAAACAGTGGGGCCTAATTTCTTGAGTCCTCCAAGATGGCCTTCGTCACACATTTGACTTATTGTGTTTGGGGCTCAGAAGGAGGAGATGCCTGCACACTACAGGCAGGGAATCTGGTGCACTTAAATGAAAGCTGTTTCCTTTACTTTGCTGTCTTAAATCCTTCTGATAGCCCCATAAACTAATACATTTTCCTAATCCCTGGGGAAACTCTTTATTCCATCACCACTTTATAGTTCCCGATCTGTCCAATAAACTAGAATTCAGACTTATTTGGTGTCTGTCTCTTAATCTATATCTTGGCTTTATATGTGTGTTGATTTGTTTTTCCAAATCACTGGAGCATCTTAGGTACCATGTTGTTGGGATTCCCTGGTGGCTCATATGGTAAGGAATCTACCTCCAGTGAGGGACACGTGGGTTTGATTCCTGGGTCAGGAAGATCCCCTCGAGAAGTGAATATCTACCCACTCCAGTTTCTTTTCTGGAGTACTCTGTGGACAGAGGAGCCTGGCAGGCTACAGTCCATGGGGTTGCAAAGAGTCAGACATGACTGAGCAGATAGGCTACCCATCCTTTCTCCAGCGGATCTTCCCAACCCAGGAATCAAACCAGGGTCTCCTGCATTGCAGGCAGATTCTTTACCTGCTGAGCTACTAGGGAAGCC
>NW_011494889.1:6719627-6723988 GCF_000754665.1 Bison bison bison | reverse complement strand
ACACACACACACACACACACACACACACACACACACACACACACACACACGCGTTATTATCCTATTTATTTGGTTGTCTCGGAGGATAATCAAAGCATCATAGAATGTTACAAATGGGAGGTATCTGTGGGATCAGCTGAACCAGTGTTTTTCAAAAATATGTGTAACTGTGAAGCTCCAATTTTAAATAAAATCCTCAACATATAAAACATAAAAGCAGAGTTACTCTGATTAAAGGCTTCCCAGGTGGCTCAGTGGCAAAGGATCTGCCTGCCAGTCTAGGAATGTGGGTTTGATCCTTGGGTCAGAAAGATCCCCTGGAGAGGGACATGGTAACCCACTCCAGTATTCTTGCCTGGGAAATCCCATGAACAAAGGGGCCTGGCGGGCTACAGCCCATGCAGTACCAAAGAGTCGGACACAACTTAGAAATGGAAGACCACCACCACCAGCTTTGGGTGAAGGGGCTCTGACTTGCCTTATGCCACTCAGTCGGCTCCAGGGTCCACAGCCTCTGATTTCCTCTAGATAAGGGAACTGAGACCTGGAGATAAAATCAGTTGCTTGACATTTTTGTGAGGGCATAAGAGTCAGCTGTCACTGCCTTGAAGCTTTGACATCACTAAAGGAGAGTACGTAAAGACCACTGGGAGTAAAGCCCAAACGGAGCACAAGGACAGCGCTGCTTCCCCCTCTGGCCTTGCAGGTTGGGGTCTCTGGGAGGCCAACATGGAGATGGATGTGCCCATGCAGGATGCTTATTAGAGATTAAAGGCTGTGGAAATGAGGAGGAGGATGCAGGACTATATGGAGGAAAATGTCAAGCTGCCAAACAAAACCTCAGTCAACACCACAGGGGAGCTCTGGAGCATAAATGGCCATCATGAAGACCTGTACTGGACTTGATGGCTGGGTCCTTGAACCCCCATCAACCATGGAATGTGGGTGACCCAGAGAAGGCCATGCATTTGGGTAAAGCAGCGTTCTGCAGCTAGGCAAATCCTAAAAGAGCTGACAGCTAGAGGCTAACTGCCCACAGCTAGGGCAACAAGACCTCCCTTGAAGAAAGATCTAGAGAACACATCTCCATGTCCAGTACCCATGGTCACTAGCCTTCTGGTGAACTAAGAGATAGTGAAGAGGCAAGTGGTGACGGCAGCTTTCCCAACCATCTGCCAGGCCGTCTCAAACTTCTGGTTAGAGAGTCCCAACTCTGTAATACTGAATATGATGCTTGCTGAACAGATGTTTTGACAGATAGACCAGTCCTCAAGATAGCTTCTCCACTGTGCTTCAAGATGGAGTCTTGGGAGTAATTTTCATTTCCATTTCTGTTTACCAAGTTTAATGATCACATTCACCTGTTGGGGCTTAATTCAGTATAAGGGGAAATGCAGCAGATTACCTGTGGAAAGGTTTGGATTCTAGATCTCCCTCTAGAAGTTATTAGTTGTGTACTAAGAGCAAGTCATTTAACTTTTCTGATCTATGATTCCTCAGCTATACATGGGATCTTGTTACCAAATGAAACACTTTAAAAACTATTAAACAGCATTTAAAATGCCCCTTAGATAGTGATGTTACCCAGAGTTGTTGTGGGCCCTTTTGCCTTAGCACCCCATCCATCCATCCATCCATCCATCCATCCATCCATTCATCCAACCATGTATTCATTCATATATCCATTCATTCATTCATTATTATTATAATTCCTAACTTTCAATTTATAATTCCTCCAAACCTTTTAAGTCAAGTAAATGAGAGATTTTGTTCTCTGTTAATTTAAGTGGTCCTTCTCGAGGAGACTTAGTGCAAGCTCTGTTCCCACTTCGTGTAACCCATCTCTATAAGAACACCCCTTTGCCACCACTGCTTACAAGTGTGACACCTTTCTGAGCCCCAAAGCCATCAGTTTATCAAAACCCACCTCCACTCTATTGCTTATTCTACTGGGTTCACTCACTCTGGTGCTTTCTTTGGGTTTTTTTTTCCCCCCCTCCTATTAACTTTTGTTTTAGGTTAGCTCTTTGCAATTTTTTCTCTTTATTATTCATTAAGACCTAACTTTTGGACCAAATCCCAGCTGTTACGACTCATTTAAAAATGTTATCGTTAAGTGTATCTTGCATACAAAATAATATGTGAAATGTGGATAGATGCTCAGTTTAAAGACCAATAGAGCAAACATCTGTGTAACAACCACCCAGGTTAAGAAATACTCTTATGATATGTTTAGCCATTTAATGAATACACATTTATTGGGTACCTACTTTGTATCCAAAAGTTAGGGATGTATATAATGATTGAGAGATCATTGGTTTCCATAAAACAACTCACCATCATCTACTAAGAAAGAAGCTGATGCATAACGTCAAGATATGAAGGTACTTACAGTAAGAAGTATAAACAAAATGTGATGGGATTATTACCTACCTCTGGGCAAGAGCGGAGAAGGTGATGGCACCCCACTCCAGTACTCTTGCCTGGAAACTCCCATGGACGGAGAAGCCTGGTAGGCTGCAGTCCATGGGGTCACGAAGAGTCAGACATGACTTCACGTTCACTTTCACTTTCACTTTTCACTTTCATGCATTGGAGAAGGAAATGGCAACCCACTCCAGTGTTCTTGCCTGGAGAATCCCAGGGATGGGGGAGCCCGGTGGGCTGCCATCTATGGGGTCACACAGAGTCAGACACCACTGAAGTGACTTAGTAGCAGCAGCTGGGCAAGAGAGAAAAGATGAGATGGGGACCGGGTTTGAAGGGATGGTTGGTCTGTGGATGAAGCGAATTCTTGGCAAAGGCAACAGCGTGTGTAGTCGCAGAGCTGTGAAAAGCATGGGGCATCTGGAAAGGAAGCAAGTCGCTCCTTCTCCTGGCTCACATTTTGTTTCCCTGGCACCGCTCTCTCCTGGGTGCCCTCTCACCACTCCCGCTGCACACTGTTTCCTTTGTCCCCAGCCCTCCATCAGTGTTCAAGTTCTCACAGGTCTCTCATCCGGACCTCTTCTCATTTCGTTCACTTTTCCATTCACTCATGTACTCACTCTACACTGACGAAGAAATGAATCCTCAGTAAGTCTGGTCCGCATCAGGATCAGCTGTGGGCTTGTTAGGATGCAGATTCTGCAGGTATGTGTTAATATATGATATTTGTTTTGAGGACATACTGTATAGCACAGGGAACTCTACTTATACACTGGGGTGTTGCTTTACAATATTGTGTTACTTTCTACTGAATAGCAAAGTGAATCAGCTATACATATACTTACACTACGCTTTGCCGTGCAGCTGAAAGTAATACAACATTGTAAAGCGACTACGTTGTTGTCGTTGTTCAGTGGCCAAGTCGTGTCCAACTCTTCACAACCCCATGGCCTGCAGCACGCCAGGCTTCCCTGTCCCTCATCATCTCCCAGAGTTTGCCCAAGTTCATGTCCATCGAATCAGTGATGCCATCCAACCATCTCCTCCTCTGTTGCCTCTTCTCTTTCTGCCT
Source organism: Bison bison bison (assembly GCF_000754665.1). Classification (NCBI taxonomy): domain Eukaryota; kingdom Metazoa; phylum Chordata; class Mammalia; order Artiodactyla; family Bovidae; genus Bison; species Bison bison. Next base: position 6,720,489 of record NW_011494889.1, on the reverse strand, counting down.
TCAGTCTTTGCCAGCATCAAGGTCTTTTCCAATGAGTCAGCCGTTTGCATCAGGTGGCCAAAGTATACTATACGCCAACAAAAATTAATTTTAAAAAAGGTAGATTCTGGTCCCCAGCTGCTCAATCGGAACCTTCAGGATAGAGTCCCAGGATCTGCATTTTAACATTGTCACCAGGTATTTCTAATGCAGGTGATTGGGACTCTTGGAGAAACATGGCGAAGGGATTTCTTGAGTGGAGAGGGGAGGTTTGTAGAGAAATTCAGGAAGTGGTTGGAGATGGTCTTGTGCGTCCACCTTCAGGCTGCCCCTTCCTCACGTCTACCGCCTGCTTCAGCTCCCCGCTTGCTATTGCTTCTTCCTCCTCATACGTCTCCTCCTGTCCCTGGCCGTCTGCAGAGCCCCACGTGTGTGTCACGCCCCTGCTCCGTGCCGCTCCCCGCCTGAGGCACAGTGTGTCTGGACTCTGTCTGCAGAGTGCCCCCAAACAAAGGAACCACCACACGAAGTTGACAGTCAAGCTGAAAACCCCTGCCTCGCCTCCTGTTCTCTTCCTTTTGGGGGCTTCTTTCCTGAAGCAGGAAAAAAGAAACAGAAACCCCCCCTAAAAACCTGGGGAAGGTGTGCTCAGGGATGCCATCAGAGGCAAAGAGTACTGTTGGTCTGATTTGCACTTCCATCACTGAGAATATTTGAATAGTTTCAAGACATGTAAACTGTGAGACTAGACATTTTCACTGAAATATATGCATGGAAATATGATTCTCGTGGGGACGCATGCTTGCATCTGTTTGTCTACAAGTGTTTACTTGCACAGTCACACTTGCAGACCCAGAACCTTGGTTCTCCCGGCTTTGTCTGC
>NW_011494889.1:6719375-6719527 GCF_000754665.1 Bison bison bison | reverse complement strand
GTGTGTATGGATGTATAATTAAATATTTTAAACACTTGATTTTGAGAGTCTGTTTTGCAGCTGCTGTGCTCAGAAAATTCCTCAGCTACTGCGGGTTAATGGGAGTTCTAGCAAGTGTCTCTCTCTGTGCTGCTCTCTTTTTGTAAAGCTCC
>NW_011494889.1:6708048-6719275 GCF_000754665.1 Bison bison bison | reverse complement strand
CCCTCCCTCCCTGCCTGCCTCTGCTCTTCCCTCCCTCCCTCCCTCTCTCTGAGATAGCAGACAAGAGAGAAACTGGAGCGGCTTGCCCTGAGAAGCGTGCTTGTGTGTGTGGATTGGCAGGATCCCGTGGGTTCCTCGTCCATCAATGCAGTGTTCTTGGAGGGAAATGCAATGTTGGAGCAGGGGTTAAGCTGGACCAGGAAGGTGGCTGGACGCTCAGAGAGGCTGGGATCCTGGTTTAGCCAAAGGCTGGAATCACAGGAATGTTTCACCGGGGTCTGCTCTGAGAATTCCCAGACCCCCATGGATTTTAGAATTTCCCAGCCTTTCCTCCTTCACCTTCGCACTCTCTTACTTCCTCCTGAGATGGCTCCCGATCTGCGAGAGACATTTGAGAGAAGCTATTTATTAACAGATATGAAGAAATGGATTCTGCACTTGATTATTTAGCCATGATTTATCAATGATGATGGATTGGAAAGCGGTGTAAGTAACAGTTATATTCCTGTAGTTAGATGGTCTGTCTTAGTTGCTCTTTTCTTTTTTGCTTTAGCTTTTCCGGTGAATTTCCTTTTGAGAAAAGTGAAGAATAAAATGTATCAAGTATAGAGAAGTTAGAAGTTAGGAGGGTCCAGCTTATATGAGCTTTCTTCTTGTTCAGTCGACTTGCAGAATACGTCAGCTATATCAAGTGAGACACGCAAACTGCCCACAGAGAATCTACAAACATCCCCCAGAGGGTGAGGCTAAAATGGGAAATAAATGAACCAGGGATTTGAACTGACAATCATTGCTATAATCAGACTTGTTCAGAGGTGCTAAAAAAATTGACATTGGCTCATTTTAGAATCAAAGACGAAATTGACATGTGCTGTCTTCACAGGATCATAAAAATGAAGTTAGCCTGTGGCTCTCAGAATAGCTTCTTTCTGGCTACATAAATGTGAGATGGATTTTTTCCCCCCTAATGTTAATTGTTGACTGTATTTACCTTCCATTTCAGCTTTTCTTGAGACAGAACCCCTCCCAGTCTGGAACGTAATGTCTGGTCACCCTGTGGCTGTATGACATTGGCAATTTGAAAGGCACTCACTACCAGTCAATGCCAGTCAGAAGATATTCCATTTTTCTGTGCCAGGGCTTGATTTAAGCACTTAACTCCCAGTATTTGGGGTGGGAAGGTGGGAACAACAAGTAAGTTTAAGACCAAAACCCATCCATTTCACAGGACAGAGTAACAGCTCTCTAGAAGATTAGAAATGGAAATTAAAGAAGATGATTTGCTTTTTCTTCAGGATTTGTAACGAGGCTAGTTTTGTATAGAAAGAGTAACTTAAACTTTCTTGATTTAAGAAAACAGCATTTTAAAGGAAACTTTTAAGATCATAAACCACTTAGGTAAGAACATCAAAACAGATTGCTAACATTTTTATGACCAGTTGAAACTTTTTCTCTTGGAGTCTATACAGTAGTGTTATTACAAATATGTCTGGCTTAAAACTTGCTTAGTTATTTGGAAGAGGGGTTTCTACCAGGGACACTGTAAAGAGCTTTTCTGAGTGATCTTTTGCCTTTCTCATCCATCACATCCACACTGTAGCCCTTGCCCCTGCCTGTCTCCCAGCGCCCATCCTGCCTCTGAGTCTTGGAACCTCATGAAAGACCTTTCTAAAGATTCCCTTTAGCATGCCCTGCCCAGCTCTGGACAGAGGAAGTACTGTAATGCAACACACAAGGCTGCCAAATTTGGAATTGAATGAGCTCAGTTGATTCCTGAATATTAAATCAGTTCTATGAGCCATTGAATGAGATCATATCTTGTAAACCTGACCCAGAGTGTTGCTAACTTTATTAACGGGCATTTTGCAGCCTCAAGGGCTGCAGTACTGGGCACCTGAGGGGATCGGCCTAAAACCAAAGGAAATCCTCCCACTCTTCTCGGATTCCTGCTGGCCACATATACCTAGGGCCACGCCTTTTAAAATGTGTCCTTTGTTATCAAGGGAAATCTGAGACAGAAAACACATGTTGGCAGCGTCACGTGAGTGCCTCTGCACATGAAGGGGTAGTATCACAGGGGAAATGCTTTCGATCTGGTGCTGTTTTGTTTGGGTTTCTTGTTTATAAGGATTCTGGCAGGCTTGTGCATCTGGAAGAGGTTTGGGGTAGGGGGAGACTGAAAAAACCTAAAGCAAAACCTGAAGGGAAAAGGAAAATCATTGAAAAGCAAGGTCAGACTCGAAATGGAATAGCTCTCTTACCCCAATTCCAGTTCTCATCCTTAGTTTTAGTTTCCTGTTAAAGCAGACACTGATCATTGCCTTCCTGGGCTTGTAGAAATCGATTCTTTCCCACTGCTTTTAGATTTTGAGCAAAGGAGGGGCAATTTCTCCAGAAACAGAAAAGCCAATAAGAAACCATCTTCTGCGTTTCTGTTCCCTTAGGGCCAGCAGCTCTGTCCCATCCCCATGTCCCCCTCCTGCCTTCCTCCTCTCTGCCAGTCCAGGCTCTCTGCACCTCAGAAGTGTCCCCCTTGAATATCACCTGTATCCTGTTAAAAGGACCTGCTGCCGAGGGCAGGGTTTTCGGGGCGGGTGGAGAGAGCTTTATAGTGGTGAGTGAGCAAGGGGGCTAGTAACGCTGACACCTGCAAAGAGTCTTTGAGAGAGGCGGCTGATTGGCATCAGTAAAACTGCTGAGCAATTAAAAACAAAACAAAACAAAAAACCTGGAAGTCAAGGTGAAAGAAGAGAAAGGGAAGGAGCTGTTGTCTCTGAGGAGTCAGGCAAAGTTCTGTTAAGTGCCCAGAAGGTCTAAATTGATAACGCCAGATGGCTAAGATCAGCTTGAACTGATCCCTACCTTGCAGATGGAGCTGAGCCTTCACTGTGGCCATGGGGTTCTGCTGCAAAGCTTTGCTGAGGACACACTGTCTGTCCTCTCTCTCTGCTCGGCTCCCCCATTCTCTAACTCTAGGTCCCCATCTTCCATGGCCACGGCTTCTGCTTTACAAGTGGAAGCTAAGGAAGATTCTAAAACCACCTCCTCACCATCACTACGGGAAAAAACTTCTGTTAGGGTCCTCATCGCTCTTCTCCTGGATCTAGTTTGTGCTCTTGCACTGATTAAGACTTAGCTCTTGCACCGTCTTAATGTCTTAAGACTTAGCTAATGCACTGATTAAGACTTAGCTTTATACCTGATGCTTCTCTTCAGGAACTTGCTCCTCTCCTGTCTCGCCTGTACTGCAGGGGGTGTTCACCTCTGTGGTGCGTTTCGCTGCAGAACCATGACCCCTTCATATACCGTGCCCATCCTTAACCTCCCCTGCCCACCCAAGGCCTGGGAGAGACTGCAGGGGAGAAATGTGTCTATAATAAATGTGGTAAAGAAAGCTGTCTGGTGAAAGCTGTCTCTGCAAGCTTTCCTGGTGCCAGGAAGGAGCTGCCTTCTCTCGCTGCCTTCCGAGTCCTCGGAAGACCCACTCTTAGTTTACATCTGCCTTCAGTAGAACCCACAGTTACTCTGTACATCTGAGCCCTTGGCCGGTAAATTGCTCAGCTTCTCTAAACTTCTGTTCTTTGCACCAATAAAATGCATGCACAACTTATCTCATCAGGTTTTGTGAGAATTAAATGAAGACACGTGGTACTTAGCGTGGCGTCTGGTCACGTCCTTGAGAGAATGCTGTCCTCACGTTTTGCTGTCAGCTGTGGGCCTGTCGGTCAGACGTTTTCAATAGAGTTCCCATGACCTAAGTGATGGGGATGTTGAGGAAGACAGTATGATAGAACATAAAGAGAAGTGGGCAAGAGTCAAGACCTGGGTGTTTTCATTCCAGCTCTGTTAGTAATCGCTGTGTAAACTCGAGGATGTTATCACCCCTTCCCATCACTCTGGCCCTACTGACACTCTTCCCTGTCCCTAAACAGGTTGCTCCGTTGCTCACCACACCTCAATTCATGCTGCTTCAGGCAGCCGCCGTCCTCCCCTCCTACTCTTGGCTAATTCCTTTCTTCTCTTCTTCTATGAGATCTGCCCTGATCCTTCATGCCAGGTCAGGACCCCCGACTCTGTGCAGTTCCCAGGCACCCGTGGACGAGGCTTCACCCCCCTCCACCCCCTTGCAGCCCTGTCATTGCCTGGAGAGGGACGCTGCTGCCTGAAGCTCCTCGTTTGGTGTCGAGACCATGTCGCTGCTTGATAAACACTTGCAGAGTGGATGCGCAAGTGAAAGGATGAGTGAAGGGTCCTGCTGCCTCCATGGCTGGTCTTGAGGGAAGAAAAAAAAATGAAAGAATGTATGTGAAAGGCTTTGATGAGTAGAGATGGCATTCGGCTTTAGGTTTGTAGGAGGCACAGTGTACCTTGAGTACCAGTGTTTCAAGTTGGTCTCTCAGATCCTAGGATTCCTAAGTTTTAGTGACACAAAACAGTGTTCTTTTTTGTACTGTCCTCGTAGTACGGGACCCATTCTTTGTCTAGAAACAGGACGGGCTTTATGTAGGCCAGAGGCTCTGATGTTTGAGACTGTGAGCAACCAGGCTTCTCATTCCACAGGGAGAGATAAGGCTCTGAAAGCCCCTGGCCCCTGGGGGCAGCCCAGTGTGGCTTCACTCTCCTGGGCATGAATAGCGGGTGGTGGCAGGTCCCCGCCAGAGAGGATGCAGGAGGGGTTCTCAGAGCAGAGGCGGGGAGAGAGAGGAAGAAAAGGGCCCTCAGCATGAAAAATCCACATCACTTATTTTATCAGCTTCATCACTGAGGCAGCTCAGGCAAGGAAGGAGTAGGGACTTTGGAGCCTGACAAACTTGAGTTTGGATTCCAGCCTTACCGGCGGGACTTTGCTGTATTTCTTGAGCCCTCTCGCCGAAGGTTACAGTTTCCCATAGCAGTGCTTGAACTCTGGCCCAGCATGAAGCAGCTCTGCCTTACTGTTAGGTCTGTTTCTTCTTCAGAATTTTTTTTTTTTTTTTTGGCAGGAAGAAAAGAAAGCATGTTTAACAGAAATAGTTATTCTTAACGACCAGTCCTGATGCAGAGCCATAAGATGGCTAGAGGTGATGAGATCATGTCCATAAGTGTGCTTTGTTAACAGACAACTCTACAGAGATGTATATATTCATACTATGTGTGTGTACACACACACACACACACACACACACACGTACATATATCTGTGGAAAAGCCCCACTGCAGCTGCCTTTGCCATTAGACTGAGTGCACTGTGGGTCTATTATTCACCTTCACCTCTTCAGGTCCAGCCCAGGAGTTGTGCAAGCTCATTTTTCACTTTCCGCTGACCCTCGATGTCTCCACAAATGAGCCACTGGCTGTATCTTGGTGCTGGGCTGGAGATGTAGGGTGAAGTAATGAGCCTGCAGGCCTCCCTACACCTATTGGCTATTCTAGAGGGAAATTGAGGAATACTGCAAAGCCACAAATCTGAGCTGTCAGCTCATAAATATGTAAGCTCCTCGCTTAGGTAATAAGCTCCTTGACAGCCAAAACTGTCATTTGCACATGCTCGTCAGCTGAACACAAAGTTCCAGTTGCCAGACTGTCCCTGGATACTGAGGACTAAAAGCTGGCGAGTGGAGAGTGGGGAGGGGGAGCTGGGCTGATGGCTCTTTAAAGGTCTCTGGCTGCTCTCCAAGGCTGCTGGCTTTGCTCCCCACCCCACCATGGGTGGGGGGTAGGGAGCTTTCTCCCTTGGTATTTTGATTACTAAATGTGGGCGAGAATTTTACAGTGCGGCACTTGAGATAGGAAGAGGGTTAAATATATAAATGGTGACAGGAAAAAACAGTGCCCAGCATTTAGCTTTTGGCAACAATGACTAAATCTGTCCAAATTTCAAACTCTTGTATTTGTGTTTAAAACTCTACTAGGAGTTTTGATGGAGAAGGCAATGGCACCCCACTCCAGTACTCTTGCCTGGAAAATCCCATGGACAGAGGAGCCTGGTGGGCTGCAGTCCACGGGGTCGCTAAGAGTCGGACACGACTGAGTGACTTCACTTTCACTTTTCACTTTCATGCATTGGAGAAGGAAATGGCAACCCACTCTAGTGTTTTTGCCTGGAGAGTCCCAGGGATGGGGGAACCTGGTGGGCTGCCATCTATGGGGTCGCACAGAGTCGGACACGACTGAAGCAACTTAGCAGCAGCAGCTGCAGGAGTTTTGATAAAAAATCAGCAGTTTATGATATGTATATCTAATTTTAAAATATAGACCTGCAGGTCAGATTCAGGGCAGGAAGCAGATATTTGGTGCACAAACATTTATCAAGCACCTAATATGTTACAAGCAGTTTGTAAGTTTGGGGGATTCAAAAGTGTATTAAGGAGAGATGTGCTTAAAACACAAATTAATTCTAGTGTAATACACTATGATAAGCCACAAAATAGCTCTACTGACAAAATATTATCGGAACATGTGGAAGAAAAGGATAAATTCTCCTTTGGGTGGTAGGAAAGGAGTGCCAGGCATTAGAGCTGGGTCTAGAAGGATGAGTAGGGAAGGTGGCAGGGAGGGGAGGGCATTTTAGATAGGAATTGGCTTAAGTTTCTATTTATACACAGAAGCATGAAAGTGTGTGGGTGTTATGAATTTATCTTCATATTGCACAATTAGAACAAAATCGTTTTTGAATTCTCAAAATAGGCAGTGATTACTAATGTGTGTGTGCGTGCTTAGTCACTCAGTCATGTCCAACTCTTTGCAACCCTCTTGGTGTAGCCTGCCAGGCTCCTCTGTCCATGGGGATTCTCCAGGCAAGAATACTGGAGTGGGTTGCCATGCCCTCCTCCTGGGGATCTTCCTGACCAGGGATCGAACCTGTGTCTCTTATGTCTCCTGCATTGGCAGGCGGGTTCTTTATTACTAGCTCCACCTGGTAAGCCCACTTTTACTAAAGGTATAATGTCCCAAGTTCATGATAGTGGAAAAGGTACTAATGAGCCTTCTAAGGGTAGAGTAAGGTTTTAGATGCTTTTAATAGTAAGTCAAAATGTCAGAGTGGTTGCCTCTGCTGCTGATGCTAAGTCGCTTCAGTTGTGTCCGACTGTGCAACCCCATAGACGGCAGCCCACCAGGCTCCCCCATCCCTGGGATTCTCCAGGCAAGAACACTGGAGTGGGTTGCCATTTCCTTTTCCAATGCATGAAAGTGTAAAGTGAAAGTGAAGTTGCTCAGTCGTGTCCGACTCCTAGCGACCCCGTGGACTGCAGCCTACCAGGCTCCTCCATCCATGGGATTTTCCAGGCAAGAGTACTGGAGTGGGGTGCCATTACCTTCTCTGTCAGAGTGGTTACAGAAGCATTTTTGCCTAGGGAGAGCCCTTAGGGATCAGGTGTTCTGTTGGCTTTTGACTCTTTGAAGAACGGCGTTTTGGATAAGGAAACTGTGCCAGGTGTCTGGGAGCAGAGTTAGTGAGAAGCATCGCACTCTCACATACTCACTTTTGGGTCCACATGTGCATTCATTCTTTCATCTACAAATGTTCCTAACGCCCTTGCCACATGGAGACTAAGTATTGGGATAAGATACTGGCTGTACCCTCCAGGAGCTTACAGCTTTGTAAGGGCATAAGACGTGGATGTAAAGAATATGTAATGGGAAATTATTTTTAAAATAAAATGAAAGGGAGTTATTAAAATTCAGAAGATGGAAAACTATTTCCTAGTAAAATGGACGACTGCGTCCTGATAGAGAATTCGCTGTATTAACGCACTTATATAGTCACAGTTGCTTTATTTAAGAAGTTTTGAGCATCCAATAAGTGGGGAAAGTTGTTTGACTTAGCCATATTTTTATTCTGGGGAAATGTAGAGCAGGATTAAAATTGAATTGTTGAACTGTCATTTGTTGACAGCCTAATAAGAACATATTGTTCAAGTATAAGAACATTACTGATTTAATTACCTTGAAAATATGATTGTGACAAATATCTATTTTTCTAAAAAAAAATCAAAGATTCATCAGTTAATTAACGATAAATGTGCACAGTATCTAAAGACATCTCTCATCAGAACTACCCCAAGGATAAGTCAAGGAAATGTGGGCTTTGAGCCCCCTCTGGAGGAAAGAGGAAGAGCCCTCCCTGACTGGTCTGGGAGCAAATGGTTTCTTTTCTAAAGGTCAGAAATGGAAAAAAGAATCATCAAATGACTTTTGGAATGAACCTTCTGAAACAGAAGTCTACGACTTTTAACCCATGGAGAACCCAGTGCGGATATTTGCTTCAACAGGCAACTTCAAAAACATCCCTCCCCCAAAGGCTTGCTACAGCAAACGCTGGGCACAGACTAATAATGAGCACAATAATTATATTAGTTTTATGAACATAATAGCCAACAAAATCCCATAACACAAAGTGTTTTATGGATTACTATCATTTAAGGAGATAGCAAAATGTAAAAACAATCCCTCCCAAAGAGTTTTTATTCATTTCTGCATTCTACTAGTGTTTATTGAGTACTTGAGTACCTGTGGATGTACCAGGCACCATTCTTGGTGAGAAATGAAGTAAACAAAAGCCTTGCATGAAACTTACATGGGAGCAGGAGATAATAAGCACCAGCTCTGATCATATGCCTTTCCTTAGGGAACACAGCACAATGAGTGAGGCTGTGGGTATAGAGTCAGACTGACAAAGATACTGGTGAATCTGGGAATTCTTGGGTTAGATTGTGCCAAACTCTTTAAAAAGATTTAGATGGAATCTTATTTTAGTTCTCCTAAAAATAAAATAACCACCTTTCCCACAGATGATGAAGAACCTGTTAATATAAATGGACAGGCTTGGTTTATATTTAGAAATTTAATTTCTGAAGAACCTCTGGGCTAGAGGAACCCTTAAATGTAAATTGCCTCCAGCTCAACAGATGTTTCCAAAGTCTTCTATTGGGAAGCATGTGAGGACCATAGGGTTGTTTCTATTAGAAAGACAGGCAGCCAGACTTTCTTCTTCAGTGTCATTGATAAGTGCAAGTCACTCAGTTATGTCTGACTCTTTGCAACCCCATGGAGTATACAGTCCTTGGAATTCTCCAGGCCAGAATACTGGAGTGGGCAGCCATTCCCTTCTCCAGGGAATCTTCCCAACCCAGGGATTGAATCCAGGTGTCCTGCATGGCAGGTGAATTCTTACCAACTGAGCCACCAGGGAAGCCCAAGAATACTGGAGTAGGTAGCCTATCCCTTCTCTAGCAGATCTTCCCGACCCAAGAATTGAACTGGGGTCTCCTGCATTCTTTTTTTTTTTTTTTTTACCAGCTTAGCTACCAGGGAAACCCATGTCCTTGATCTGGGGCCGACTCCATCCATTCATCCATCTATCCATCCATGTCTATGAAGTGCTCACTATGTTGAGGCAATGCTGAGAACGTACTTGCAGGAAAGACAGATATGACTCCTGACGTTATGGAACGTTTAGTATTGGAAGGAAGACACAGTCACGGTCAGTTTTAAGAAGCAGTACCGGCAAGTCACACTTTTGGTCCGTTCCTCATCGTGACCAGGGACCACACTGGCAGGTGCCTGGCAGGTGTGAAAGCGTAGCAGTCAGGTTCTATCAGTCTCTGTGCAGCAGAGACAACTCATTTCCTGTACATGAAGGAAAATGATACTGTCTACACCCAAGTTAACTCGTGGGCCAGTTTAAACAACCGTGTTAGTTTGCTTAAGAGCATTTTGATTTTGCATATGTATTGATTTTTGTAAGTGCTCCGGGACACTGCCTGATGAGTGAGGATGAAAACTGGTTATCCTACACAGTCATTCTGGAATGAGGACTCCTTGTCAGAGGAGCAACTACCAAATAATTGCCTCCAGCACATAAAAGCTGCAGACACATGGTTGATGTAAGAATCTAGTTTCAACTGGTGGTTTTCAGGCCAAAGCACCTGCATCAGCAGAGACTTCCCTGACATCTGATTTAAGGTTGTAGAAGACCCCAATTTATTTACTGACATTTTCTGATCTTTTCTGACCTTTCTTTGCTATAAATGCCACCTCCACTACCCACCCCACCCCCACCAACAGCACAACCAGAATTCTCATTCACGATGCCCAGGACTTGAACACATCAGATTCAATATCATAGAGTCAGTTGCAATAAGCCCTGGTGAGCCATGTTCAGAGTTGACCCAGAATGGCTTAACAGGGCTTAAAGGAAAGGCATCTCTTTTACCTTTCTTCTTATGATTATATTTTAAGAAGCTTATGGGAAAGAATCTCTGAAAAGAAACATTTAGGATATAGGTTTCATATTAATATTTTATTATAACAATAATTGTAGCAAACAAACATTTACTGGGTATGTACTATGTATCAGGAACTGTTCTAAGACATCTGTTCGTTTAAATCTCATGACAACCCCACACAGTGGCCATCCTGTTTTGCAGCTGAGGAAACTGTGGCATGGAAAGGGTAAGGAACTCAACAAAGGTCACAGAGCTGTGCGTGTCAGACAGAAGATCTGAACCCAGAGCACTTGGCTCCACAATCTGTAAACTCCAGGCTGTTTCTCCTTTCTGCCTCTTGAGGGAACTCTGAAACACTGGAGTACTTAAAGGTAAATCATTGTTTGCTGGAGCATGTATTGAATCACACGGCTTCATTTACAGAGCTCTTCTCTCCACCCAGAGACTCCTTGAGCCCTGCTGAAATCATAGGCATGGAAGAGGCTGGAATGTTCTATTCTAGATCCCAACCCAGGGATCAAACGTGGGTCTCCTGCTTTGCAGGCAGATTCTTTACCTACTGAGATACCAGGGAAGTCCCAGATTTAACAGAGCATTGATCATCTAATAATCTAAAATTACAGATAGCACCTTACCAGTTTTGGCCCACCTAACTAACTTTAAAAGAACTACAAGAATTGATCAATGCAATATTGTTACATAGTGCATTAGGTAGGAGTTCCTTTTAGCAGCCTTGATAAAAATGTGTGAAAAATCACCTAGAAGATCAATAAATAGCAGAATAGTCATATATAACACTAAGAATTTATACCCTAAGTGATTTTAAGTGACTTACAAAATTATGTATTTATAAAATAAATTAGATCCATACACATGTATACATATTGTGTGTGTGTGTGTATGTGTGTGTGTATATATATATATAGAGAGAGAGAGAGAGAGAAGTGTGTGAGAGAAAGATACCAGTTCCTGGACCAATTTGATTATTGCTATTGGACATTAACTAGACTTTGGCTAAG
>NW_011494889.1:6701483-6707948 GCF_000754665.1 Bison bison bison | reverse complement strand
CGTAAAGAGTTTGCCGGCAATGCGGGAGACCCAGGTTCAATCTCTGGGTGGGGAAGATCCTCTGGAGAAGGAAATGGCAACACTCTCCAGTATTCTTACCTGGGAAATCCCATGAACAGAGGAGGCTGGTGGGCTAGAGTCCATGGGGTCACAGAGAGTCAGACACAACTGAGTGACTAACTTTCACTTTCAAGGTAAATGAATCAGAAGGAGAATGAAAAAATGCAGAAGGGAACAAAGCACACATTGAGCTCACTGGCTGCAGACCATCCTTATGGCCACTGCTCACCCATCTTGCCCTTTATCTTCACACAGACCTTCTCGGTGGGCATTATTATCTTTATACAGATCCAAGAATGGCAAAGCCAGGATTTGACCAGGACTCTCTGACTCCAAGGCTTCCCAGGTGGCTCACTGGTAAAGAATCTGCCTACCATTGCAGGAGATGCAGGAGACTTGGGTTTGATCCCAGGGTTGGGAATGCCCGATAGAGGAAATGGCAAGCCACTCCAGTGTTCTTGTAAGGAAAATTCCATGGACAGAGGAGCCTGGTGGGCTATAACCTGTGGGGTCACAAAGAGTCGGACTGAGTAACTGAGTGCACACACACTCTGACTCCAAAGCCTGGGTTTTTCATATTGAGTTATTATTTTTACCCAATAAAGTGATACAGAGTTTGTCTGGAGACTCCTAGTCTTCCTTGGAGATTTTTTAGGGAATTTTAATGTAGGGAACAGTGGGTAATAGCATAGTTCCCGGTAAATAGCAAGTATTCAATAAGTATTTGTAAAATAACATGAATAATAAGTGTATAGATAATAAGATGAAAGCCATTTACTTTTTACAAGCTATAGAAATGTTTAAGGATGCTTTTATGTTAGCCTCTATAAAAACAAAGCTATACATAGCATCATAATTCAGCTCAAGGCATTTAGGTGAAGCCTAAAAATATAATTTTTTATTATTTTTCCTTCTATAGTTTCTTAAAACAATGGTGTAGACCTCCTTATATTTATTTCTTTTTAGCCCCCATTTATTTCTCAATCTGTTGGAATGTACTCCACCTCTCCTCTGATTCTGGTCAAAGTTGATGATGAATTTATTAATTCTAATCCAGTGGACACTTTTCACTCTGTCTTTTTTGGTCTCTTAGTAACATTAACATTATCGACATCTTGTTCCATCTTTCCCCTCATCTCTCTGGCTGCTCTTTTTCAGGCTCCTTTGATACCTCCTATTGCATCCACTCGTTAAATGCTGAGATTTCCGATGGTTCTGTTATGAGCCACTTTCAGTTCTCATTCTTCTCTGCACCTCCCTGGGCCATCTCACATCCATTCACACAACTTCAGTTGCCAACTTCATGCTGAAGATTCTCCAATCTGAAAAACTAAGCCAAGTAGTTTTTGTATCCAAATACTATAAATGAAGCTCTAAACATAAACTATGTATCTTGAAAATAAGTGGTTTCTGTCTATGGAGTCAAAGGCAAGTATAAAAATTAAGAGACTCTTAAATATTTCTCAGCCATTTATTGGCAATTAATCATGCATTAGGAGTCACTTTTGTGCACCTTTGAATACAGCACTGAATGGCTCTTTGCATTGGTTGCTAGTGATTTGTTTGACAGAGTAGAGGGAAAGCATAGAAATTTAAAGAGTTTCCAGCCACTTTCAATTGAATATCATTTGTAAAGATAAAGTAGCTCTGAAATTTTAATGGAGATCAATGTGAAATAAGATTCAATTTGTAAAAACTTAAATTGCAAGCAATTTGTAGAAGTATATTGTGTAAATGCAAGAATTCACAGGAGGAGAAGGTGATTGATTGGTTATATAATATGCATTACATTCTGTCCAATGGCATGTGACTTTGTTCGCAGACACAGCTGGATGGCATCTGGGGCTAGAGAACAGGATCACATCATCTGTCCCTAGGTGCTCTATCAGTATATAAATATTGTGCTCAGTTGCTCAGTTGTGTCTGACTCTGCTACCCCGTGGACTGTAGCCCACCAGGCTCCTCTCTCCATGGGATTTCCCAGGCTAGAATACTGGAGTAGGTTGCTATTTCGTCTTCCAGGGGATCTTCCCGACCCACGGATCAAACCTGGGTCTCCTGCAGTAAATTCTTTACTGCTGAGCCATCTGCGAAGTCCAATGTAATTATTATCTTTATAATAATATCAGAGCTAGGAATTTTATTCTTAGCCAAGGATTGAGTGTCAGGAAACTATAGTTATAATTAATGGTGTGTAAGTAAATTGAGATAGTATTTGAAACCTATATGGGTGTTCCAAATTCTGCAAAAATGGTGATCATTGAACTTAGGATTCTAATACCTAAGAGTAACTACAGCATATAAAATTTAATTTACCCATTTTAGATTTCACCTGCCTAAAAAATAATAGGCCCACTAAAGTAAACAATAGTAAAATGTGCAGTTTAACATGGCTCAAGTTTCTTTATGGAGTTAACCAGGAAATTTGAACTAAATCCTCGTTGTATTTTGACAAATTTCTCCATTGCCTGTAATTTATTTCAAAATAGTGTTTTCTTTATACCAGTTTAATTATTAATTGTTTGATCATTGTTCTCAAAAACACTTTTTAACTATAAGACAAAAAAGTAACAAGAATGTAATTAAGACTATTTTTTAATTAACTGACTTTTGGGCTGCTCTGGGTCTTTGTTGCTGCATGCAGGTTTTTCCAGTTACAGTGAGTGGAGGCTGCGCTCTAGTTTCAGTGCATGGGTTTCTCGTTGTGGAGGCTTCTCTCGTTGTGGAGCACAGGCTCTAGGGCGTGCAGGCTTCAGTAACTGTGGCTCCTGGGCTCAGTTGCCGTGTGGCACGTAGGATCTCGCTGGACCAGGGATCAAACTCGTGTTCGCTGCACTGGCAGGCAGATTTTTAACCACTGGACCACCAGGGAAGTCCCAATAAAGACTTGAGCTGAGAGAGATGTGAATTACTTGGGAGGAATCCACTGCATTATCTTGTTTATTATTCTATATTATTTAATTTCTTTATTATTCTCCCTGCCTCCTCCCTCCATACTCATGCTACACACACACACACACACACACACACACACACACAACATGCACACACATGTACATGTCCAGATTTCAACAACCCCAGATGCAGTGTGCAAAGGGAGGGGTGGAGAGCATCCATCCTTGGTGGTCAAGTCCATGTCCTGGCAGTGGAGACAGGCACCCAGGCCTACCTCCTGTTTCCCTGCCTTGCTCATGTAGACTCATCAAATAAGCAAGAACATGCAACAAAAAGTAAAGCACAGGTCTTTGTTAGCAGCCTTGATGCAAAGTCACAAAAAGAACTGCCCCATAGTTTGTTGTTGTCGTTTTCTGATGCTGAAACCTGGAAACAAACCACAAACTAAAATTTTATTGTGGTAAAATATACATAGCTTTACCCATCCTTGAAGAAGGGATGGCAACCCACTCCAGTGCTCTTGCCTGGAGAAGTCTATGGACAGAGGAGCTTGTGGGCTAGAGTCCATGGGGTTGCAAAGAGTCGGACACGACTGAGCAACCAACACTTACCCGTCCTAACGATTTTTAAGTGTACAGTTCAGTAGTAGTAAGTCAACTCGTGTTGTTGTGCAGCATCTCCACCACCCATCTCCAGACCTCTTCATCTTATTAGACTGAAACTCCATCCCCATGAAACAGTAACTCCTCATTCCCTGCCTCCCTTAGTCCCTGGTAACCACAATGCTGCTTTTTGTCTCTCTGGTTTTGACTACTCTAGGTACCACATACAAGAAGAATCATGCAGTATTTGTCTTTTTGTGCCTGACTTATTTGACTAAGCATAATGTCCTTAAGGTTCATCCATGTTGTATCATGTGTGAGAATTTCCTTCCTTTCTGCCAACCCCTGTAGTCCTAATTGGCCATGATTATTATAGATTCTTCCTCCTTTCACAAGTTATTTTGCTCTGGAGTAATCTCTCCTCTATGCTGTCTGCTCCATGGAGATGGCTTCTCAACTTCATTGAAAACAAAAGCTGCCTCCTTTCCTCTGCTTTGGAGCCTTTGAACATGCCTACGATGAGTTCACCTATATATTTTTTAATTGGAGTATAGTTGCTTTACAATGCCGTGTTAGTTTCTGCTGTACAACATCATGAATCAGTCGTGTGTATACATGTGTCTCTTCCCTCTTGGACCTTTCTCCCACCCCTCCAGGTCATCACAGAGCACCAAGCTGAGCTCCCTGTGCTATACAGCAGCTTCCCGCTAACTGCCTATTTTACACATGGTACTGTATATCTGCAACGTGATTTTGCCATGTTTTTCAACAATCTGCATAGACTCCCTTCCAAGTGACCTGGCAGTAGAATAAATACGAGAGGAAGGGATGTGAGTTTCCTTCTACCTCTCTCCCTCAAGTGGGGCTGCTGAAGTATCAGCAGTCTAAAAGATTGCCCCGAATCTGGGGTTGCCTGACCTTGCAACAGAGGTGGAGGGCAGGCATTCTGAACCACTGCTGTGTGTGGTTCCTACTTTTTTTTAAATGCAGAGACCCCTAGCAAATTGTTTTTCTTTGAAATAACTTACTTAATGATTTCCTCAGATTTCAACTATACCAAATAATTTGTTAAATAAAAAGAAACATTGATATTAAAGGGGAAAAAAGAAATTACTTCCATTAGCAAACAAAACTAGCATATATTCACGTTTAATTAACCAAGAAGCCCCCAAACCACAGAGTGTGTCACCCAGCATTGACAATTAATTATCTTTGCTGTGAGAGAGCTACAGGTATTGAGCAAAGAGTTACAGATTAAAGGCTTTGTTTTCTCTGCAATTGCTGTCCATTTCTAGCTATCACACCTTGATAGCAGCTTGCTGCTTCAGGCAGCAAATTATATCTGAAGTATGTAATTTCATGTCAGTTTTTAATTTCACATGATCAAAATATGGGGAAAGTGAGGATAAAGCACTGTTTCTTTTAAAATAAAGACATTAAATGAACAACAACTGCTTTTCAGTTTCTTATGCTTTTTAAGATAATTTTCTACCAAACAGCTAAGTAAGATAAATATTAAGGGAAGCTAGGGAATTAGTGGTCACTCTTGACTTTTAAATGGGCTCTCTGTTTATGGTAGATCATGTGGTTTCTTCCTTTGAACATTGCATTAGCATATATATAAATGATTTAACTAGAAACTACTGGAGTTAGCATCTAAAAGGCTGCATGATGTAATGAAAAGAACATTAGATTCATTAGTCTTGAAATCAAATTATCTGGAATATGCTTATTCCTTGAAGGAACCTTAATTTTAGCTATTTCTTGCAATGTAGTCAATATCCATACATATATTATGGACAATTGTTTCTCTGCAGAAAAATCAAACACAGGCATTCCTAAGGAATAGGCTTTAATTAGCCTATGATTGTCTTTTTCTCTGTCTATATTTATAAGCAGCTGAAATAGCTAGTTGTAGATACATGTTTATCAGTTCCAATCAAGAAGACCAGCTAGTCCTCAATTATTCATGTTTGTGAAAGATAGCAATACTGGCAATTAACTACAATCGTATATACCTAGTTTGGGATGGATTTTTCAACTACAGTTGTACTGACTAGGGTCCGATGGCCTCAGTGTTTATAGTTCTTTTATTTGCTGAGCCCGGTTTGCAAAGGCCTGACTCTTTGGAGGAGGCTAGAAACTAGCTGATTTCCTAGGTACTAATGAGGAGGCTTGGTTGGGCAGATCAGGCCGGGGACCTAAAGATCTGCCGAAGCAGAAGTTTTCTAAGCTGAAGCCAAGTTGGCAAGTAGAAGGCAAGATGCAGATCAGGAAGCCAGGTTAGGAGTCTGAGAAGACCAAGACCTAGGCTTGGCACAGGCTGTAGAGCAGGAGCAGGGAGATTTGGAGTGCAGCTGGGGCTGCGTCCTCAAACCCAGGTACGTGGCTACTGTCACTGGTCAGAGAGCGGGCAAGGCTGTGTCCCCCCTGGATGGGGCAGTGGGCTTGCCTTGTGCTGTCCCCTCACGTGGCCTCGTCCAGGACATCTGTAGTGAACATCTTTGGAGCAGAGGATCCTGGAGGCGCACCTCCAGACTTCTGTGCCCGTTAGACTTTTTCCATCCCTGGTAAAGTTCTTAGGTATGTGCCCTGGCCGGTTGGAGTCTACTGAGTCAGGTCAACAGGTGAGAAGAAAATGTAGCTTTGTGCATCTGCATGGAGTGAAGCAGTGAAATAAAGAAGCTAACAGCTGTGGAGTCACAAACTGATATGTATGTCATACATGCTCATACATGT
The DNA here is from genome assembly GCF_000754665.1 of Bison bison bison. Taxonomy (NCBI): domain Eukaryota; kingdom Metazoa; phylum Chordata; class Mammalia; order Artiodactyla; family Bovidae; genus Bison; species Bison bison. The sequence continues at coordinate 6,701,652 of NW_011494889.1, read as the reverse complement.
CATACATGTTGCTAAGTTGTGTCCACCTCTTTGCAACCCCATGGACTATAGCCCGCCAGGCTCCTCTGTCCATGGAAAATTCTCTAGGCACGTGTACTGAAATGGGTGGCCATTTCCTCTTCCACGTGGTATCAAAGGCAGCCTACAAATTGGCAGTATGTTCTTTAGA
>NW_011494889.1:6696875-6701383 GCF_000754665.1 Bison bison bison | reverse complement strand
GTTCTTTAGACCTCCAGGATCTAATGCCTGAAGATCTGAAGTGGAGCTGATGTAGTAATAATAGAAATGAAGTGCAAGTAAGTGTAACGTGCTTGAATCATTCCAAAACTATGCTCTAGCCCCCCGATCTGTGGAAAAATTGTCTTCCATGAAACTGGTCCCTGGTGCCAAAAAGGTTGGGGACCACTGCTGTAGATCTTCATATTACACATCAGTTTAGGACCATTTTTGGTTTATTCAGTCTTCCAGTGTCCTTGAAAGAGTGGGGAGCCCTCTCAAAATGTGAAAGATTCATGAGGCCTGAAGCGAGTTGCATCTTTCTGAGGTCACTGAGTCTTGGACACAGAAATTCCCTCTTTCTAATGCGTTTTCCTCTAGGTTTGACCTGGAGCTGGTTGTCTCAGCAGTGTTCTGGTCTAACCAACTGGGTTTGCTGGACACACAGAAATAGAAAAGTGTAATAGGAAAGCCCACATGTCCCCAAGCTGCCAAAAGAGTATGGCACCAACTGTCAAGTTCCAGATGAGATTAAGTTCATTAGAGCAGAGGTTCCCAGCTTTCTTTCGGGCCCTGGAACCTAGCCTCCCGAAGATGGCATCTCGGCTTTTAGTGAAGGCGCTCCCTCAAAGCCCCGTCACATGAAATATTAAGGAAGCTGCCAAGATCGGCCGCCATGCCTGGTATCCCGCTGCCAGGCGCCTGAGGCAAGCGGAGCTTGGGGGCCCACACAGAACAAGCAGCAGCTGCTGTATAATGAGCTGAAAGGGCTTAACTCCCAGCAAGACGAGTGGAAGAGTCTTTCTTAAAATGCTCCAAATCCCTGTGGACACCAAGGAAGCTTACCTGAGCCCTGAGAACACGGAGCATCAGAAATATGGAGGCAAAGAGTCTCAGCAGGATGTAAATTCTGCCACTGCCACAGTGTGTATCTGTGTTCCTACAGTCCACGTTTCCTCAGCCAGGAAATAACAGATTCATGCTTTGTACTCCTGTTTAGCCTTCCATGAGTGCGTGCTTGGTTGTTCAGCCATGTCCGACTCGTTGCAACCTCATGGACTGTAGCCCGTCAGGCTCCTCTGTTCATGGAATTCTCCAGGCAAAAATACTGGAGTGGGTTGCCATTCCTTTCTGCAGAGTATCTTCCCAACCCAGGGATCTAACCCAAGTCTTCTGCATTGTAGGTGGGTCATTTTACCATCTGAGCCATCAGGGAAGCCCTTAGCCTTCCATGTCAATGGCTAATTCTTTTATTATTAAACATTTCCTGCTTTATTTGAGCATATGGAAACATTTCTATTTTCACATAAGGATCTTGGCTCAGCAAACACTTTCTTAGGTACCTGGCTTCCAGCAAAGGAGATTTTTACTTTGAATAGCTTTCGTAAAAGAAAAGTTAGTTTATGAAAGGGCTTCTTTTCATCCCATTGTTTTTGCCTTTAGTTGTATTTTCTTTCACCTCTATTATTCTCACTTTGACCATAAAAAAATCCAGACAGGAATGGATTAGCAGTATTCACCAACAGAATGGTTTTCAAATTTTGCTTTTTCCCCGTTTTGTACCTCTAGGCATGAGTGAATGATGTGCAGTTCAGGTAAGGCTTCTACCTCCTCCGAGCTTCTAGGGAGCCAGTGGAAGTTCTCAGTAATAGTGGGTGGTGTGGATTCCTCTCATAGCCACAACTTAGGAGTAGACTCTTGAACACAGAGCACCTGTGGGGTGACTCAGCGATGACTTGACTGACTTGCATAGCCTATTAATTGCATAGTTCTTTGAAAGTGAAATTGTTAGTCACTCAGTTGTGCCTGACTCTTTGCAACCCTGTGGACTGCAGCCCACCAGGCTCCTCTGTCCATGGGATTTTCCAGGCAAGGAAAATGGAGTGGGTTGCCTTCTCCAGGGGATCTTCCTGACCCAGGGATCGAACTCGGGTCTCCTGCCCTGCAGGCAGATTCTTTATTGACTGAGCTACCAGGGAAGCATAGTTCTTTAGTATATAGTTGTCATTGATTGATTGATTCAGTTTCCAGAGCACTGAGATGCATTCTAAGCAGCTTCCAGCATTCTTTTTGTGTCTGTAGAAGGAGAGGTATGAGGCAGTGGAGAAGGGCACGGAAGAATGGTGTGTGGTGGTGGTGGTGGTGGTTGTTGTGGTGTTGTTACTGTCGTGCAAGGACTCCCTCTGGGTTGGGATTGCAGGAGTTGAGAAACCATTTTCATAAAATTTGCCTTTCATATCCTAATTCTGGGCATGACCTGACTCACTCAGCTGAGACATTTTCCCCCCTGTGATGAGAAGGTATGTTGCCTAGCAACTAGATCAGTAATTGGTAAATGCTTATATATGATTTGATTTGAGTTACATACAAAACTATGTAACTGCTTTTTTTCTCTGTCTTCATTATTAGGCACATAATTATCATTTGGTTTTATATTGCCCAAATGAAGTAAAATAAGTGCTTCTATTTATCACATTGCAAAACAGCATGAAGTGGTAGACTGACCCTAAGTCTAAAGCAGAAAATGCAAATCCTCGTCTCAGTTGTAAGAATCACTAGTCCTATGAGTGTAGATAAAATCAGGTAACTTCTGTGCCTCCCTGGCTTTTTATGTCTGTACTTTGTGGTACAAACACCTTCTCTGCTTGTCTCACAGGACTGAGTGTGATGGATGTGACAGTATGTGAAAAAGGCTTTAGAAAGAGTGAAACATTCCAAGGTCTAAGCATTTCTAGAACTTCAGATACATAGTCTTGGGACTTTGCATATGTTCCTTTAATTCCAAAGGCTGGATCAATTAAGAAGCCCTGAGTTGGGTACACACCAGTGGTCCCCAACCCTTTTGGCATCAGAAACTGGTTTCATGGCAGACAATTTTTCCATGGACCGGGGGTCATGGAGATTATTTTGGGATGATTCAAGTGTATTACATTTATTGTATACTTTATTTCTGCTATTATTATGTCAGTAATAATGCAGTGATAAAGTCAATACTAATGGCATCCAGAAGGAAAGACCACGCTGCACAGCAGCGTCTCATTAAGTGTTAAGACATAGGCTCTCAATTGCCTCTTAATTGCTGAAGCCTTAAGGAGTTGATAAGGGCAACTTGTAGAAGCCTTGAATGGGTAAAGTTTTAAGAGAAGAATAGGGGTAAATTCATAGAGATTATCACTCTGGGGTAATGCTGTGCAGCAAGTTGCAAAAATCAATCTATTTTCAAATTATAATAGTGTCTGGCTGCCGTGTCTTAATACAATATTGTTTGAGGTTAACCGTCAGCCATGTTTTGCCTCCTAGCAGTAAACATTTTATTTGAAGTCATGTCATGAATTATCTTCCTACACTAATGAAATGGATCATTTACATAAAAATCTGAAAAACCCCAAGACCCATATGCTTTTTGGTCTCCGGAGGCATGGAAATGACCTCAGTGACAACCAATTAGAAAATGGAAAGGTGAAGGAGGACGCTTTTTATTCCCTGTCTGGAGAATTTCCAGAATGAGAAATGGCAGTGCCGGAATACTTTTAAATAGGCATTATTTCAAAATGAAGGCTAACTGATTTTTTTTTTTTAACACGTAGATGGATATCTTAACTATTTCCAGAGGGCTTTGCCTCAGACCACTGGTTCTTGTCACACACCCTCCCTATTTATAATCTGTTCTATTTTCTTCTACCCCTGTGTCTCTGACCCCATGGATTTCCTGGGAGCTGCTGTGATCTGTCATGTCATTGCTCATTTACCAGACAGTCTTAATCCTCAGAGCATTGAAATATTTTATAATGGCACATAAGCCATCGGAGCCTATGACAGCCCTGGCCATTTCACTTTAAATTGCCACGTGGATTGTCTTTTTACCTGCTGACGCTGGCGATTTTACCACTCTCATCTCCCTCCTGGGTCAGGACCCTCTCTGGGCAACAGATGGGGCAGTTCTAAGGGCCTCACCCTGCCCTCCTCTTGAGCAGTTTTTCAGATGATGTCTCACCAGTCAATTGCTTGGGTTCAATTTATTTGAACCCAGTTTGAATGACCTCTTAATTTTCATGAAGCTGTCACCCACCTATATGATCATCTCACAGTTGAACACCCCCTTCAGACAGGATGAAATGCTCTGAGTATTGTTAGCAAACACGGTACTTAGAATTTTTTAAAGGATGAAGAATCCTTAGAAAAACAACTGTACTACCTGATATTCCTGCTTGATATTCTCTAAGGAGAGTTCTATTCTTCACGAAGCTAACGATTCTTACAATATTGTTAGGGCAATATTTTAGTAAACTCTAGACACTAAGCGGGGTAGACCCCAACTTAATTCTCATGGGATGCGTTTAGAATGAAGGGCTTGCCATTTAAACACTCCGTAATTCTGAAAATCCAAGGTCAAATAGTCTATCACATAAATGCAAAAAAGGTACCCTATAAGTTCCCCCCTCTGATCTGTATAATCTAAAGCTCTCCCCCACCTAAACCAATTAAATTAACTAGATAATTATTTACCTCTT
>NW_011494889.1:6679273-6696775 GCF_000754665.1 Bison bison bison | reverse complement strand
ATTTACCTCTTTCTTTTTGATCTGGGTAGATCTGGCCAGGGGGAACAAGGAACCATCCCCTTTGAAGGTCATCTCAATTCTAAACTGATTCCTGAATTCGGATGGCATCACACTGATGTGTTAGGATAATTGTCCCCTGTGTGAGACGAGTAAGGATGGAGAGAAAGAGTAGAGCCCAGAGGGAAGCACTGAGCTCGCTAGGTTTAAATTCTTGCCAAGTTCACATTATTGCTCCTCTCCTCAGACTGATAATGCTTGGTGTGGCGTCACTTTCTTTATAGCTGTTCAGTGAATATTAATTTCATCCTGCTGGAGAGGCCACTTTTTTTTTTAATTGAAATAAGGTTCAGAGAATTAAGTGAAGCCCAGGGATAGTTAAAGATGTGTGCAGGGCTGAATAGCTGTAGGAAATATGTGATACAGTCCATGCCAAGAATGAGTCAAGTAAATATTACTTCTCACAGTTTTTAGGTTAACTTTTTGTTGTTTAAAATCTTATCAAACGACATACTCGTCTGTTCCTCTCCCTTAAAAAAAAAAAAAACAACCTGTGAGGCATTAATTACACAAAATAATTGCTAGCCAAAATGTCTTTACCTTTTCAATTCTTTCATGACTGCTGCTCCTTTATGCCACTGAATAATACAAGTGTATATGAACGATTTCTGTCTCTTAAACTTGGCCCATCTGTGTGTCATTGAAGTGCTCTGTAAAAACAGCAGAAGCTGCTGGCTTCCAAGAAATTGAAACATATAAAATAGAGATCAAATAGCTGGTTAGGATGATGTCGAAATGAAAATAAAATGTTCTTATGCAATATATGGCTCTAAACTGTGATTTCTAAGCTCTAGAATACTTCTTATTTCATATATATGCTTTAGGTTTTGTATTATTTTTTTGTAACTGTGATGTGAGCAAAGTTTCCCCCTTGAAATTTCATATATGTTTTAAGAAGGAAGTAGTTTTTATGTATTCTCAAATAATTTTCTGCATTACAGTTTTTCTGCATTGAAGCCAACAGAGGCTTCCCTGAATGGAATAGAGATTTCAGGGATCATTTCAGTGTCTTTGCATCGGAAGAAATTTTGGAAATCATACCATGTTCCCAGTGCCTGCTTTCATCTCCCTGGTATTCCCTGTAAATGGCTTTCTAGCCACCACTTGGACACTTTGGATGATAAAAGCTATTTCAAGAAGCAGACCCATCACTAATGGGTTACTCCAATTTTTAGAAAGATGCCCCCTTTACTTATATCCCACAAATGCCCTTACATTTCAGCTGCCTGTTTTTCTACCTGTTCAGAGATGATCTGATGCAATATGGGGAACAGAGACCTAGATTCAGTCTCAGTTCCACTGTTTATTATTATATTCCTTCAAAGTACCATCTATTAAGTACTTCCTGTATACTAAACCCTTTACCTGTACTCTTACTTAATTTCATAAACGTCTATAAAATAAATAATTTTTTTGTTCTGTCTTACTATGCAGAACTGAGGCTCGATAATATGTGTAATAATGATAATGATGATAATATTACTAAGTACCAACTATATGCTCGGGTGCTATGCTGGACCCTTTATATAAACATTATCAGAATTTAAGTAACTTACCTATCACCTACCTAGTGGCTGAAGAAGCTAGATGTTCAAATAAAGTCAGATACTCAAAGGACTTTGGATTTAACTCTTTAAGACTCATTTATTTGTCTGTTAAATGGGAGTACTGTTAGTATCTTCTTCACAAAGTTTGCTGAGATTCAAAATATTGGCCTGAGTAGGATATCAGAAGGACCTCTGATAGGTCAAGTAAAATGGGGCTGAGGACCATGACATTTAGCAATCATGAGGTCATTTGTGGCCTTGACAAGAGCTGTGTCAGAGGAGAGATGGGATGGATGCCTGGTAGGGAAGAGTTTATAGGCAATGGGAGGAGGTGAACTGGAGAAAACAACACTTTCCATGAATTCTGCTGCAAAGATGAGCAAGAAAACAGAACGGTAGCTGGCTGGGTAAAAAGGATGAAGAGAAAGACCTGTGTTTTATTTCTGAAGACAGAAGAAATAGCAGCATGTTTGTCTACTTTTGGGATTGATCTAGTAATAGAGCAAAATTTTGATATTATATTAATATCAAATATCAAACATTATATTAATATCAGGAGAGAGACAGAGGAATGAAACCTTGGCTCCTTGGGAATGCCCTTTATACACTTTAATTTCAAGGACCCTCTCTTTCCTCCTCTGCAGGGTCTGTGTGGGGGGAGTAAGTGGGTGTGGGTAGTACAGATAAGAGAAATGACAAAAAGCGTCTCTTCCGAGCTGCCTTTCAAAGTGTCACTCCCTTCTCCTCTCTGTCTCCATTTTTGGACTAGGAACCCCCAACTGGTGGGGAAGTGTGAACCACAGCAATTCCTTGGTCCTTTTACCACTATCTGAAAGAATCCTAACGTGAATGGATAAGCACATGATCCATTCAGTTCAGATCATCATCTTCGCCCTTCTTCCTAACGCTCCTGTGTCTGTGGGCACCCTGACTTGAAAGCAGTGAGAGGTTGCTGTCAGTAGAACGTGATGTCCACACACACACCTCTGGATGAGTCACTGTTTGTTCAAGGAGAAAATCCCACAGAGTAATGAAAACTCCCAAGAGATGCGCCAGACCGGTCACCGAACAATCCCACTTCACCTTTAATTTTAGAGGGGCAGTATCAGAAAGAGTGGCAATGAAAGCATGAGAAAAAATTACTCCTGTGTGGTTTTTTTTTTTTTTTGCTGATTGGGGAAAGAAAGCACTGTGGAAATGTCTTTCTAGTGCCCTTCATTTTTCATCATCTTACATAGATTCACTATAGAGGTCCCTAAGTTTGGCCTTGGGACTGTTAGGGTATCATTCCATCAAAATCTGTCATTCCTCATGCATCAGTCCTCTGAAAATCACTCTTGTGAAAAAGATGTTCAATTTCACATCTAAGAAAAAAATTAAGCTTTGAAGTGGTAATTCTATTTGGTGTATTTGTGCAGTGGCCATTTTGTAGCTCAGGGGATTTGTCAAAAGCATGCCAGTTACTGATACAAAATTAAAATTAACCAGTCCAGAGCTTTAAGATTCATACATGAAGAGGGAAGGTGGTGGGAAGTGGGGAGGGGTGGAAACAATGCTGATTTAATCTTTTTGAGCTACTTTGCTTGTGACTTGTTATGCAGTTGGTAAAAACACAGGATGGATTATAAGGTTTTGATGTGTAGAATACATCAAAACAAAATACCATTTGTTTTAAGCAGCAGCTAAAATGTTTCTTCACCTTTGGTAAGGAAACTGGAATTCTTAGAACAAGAATATAGTGTGAGAACACCAAGAATGAATCTAGAAGTAAGTGTGTTATAGTCTGTGCCTTTGCCTTATTTTCCCCTCTCCTCTATGATAAGATTGTCGTATTTCAGATGTTGTAGGACACTACGGAGAAGGCAACGGCACCCCACTCCAGTACTCTTGCCTGGAAAATCCCATGGACGGAGAAGCCTGGTAGGCTGCAGTCCATGGGGTCGCTAAGAGTCGGGCACAACTGAGCGACTTCACTTTCACTTTTCACTTTCCTGCATTGGAGAAGGAAATGGCAACCCACTCCAGTGTTCTTGCCTGGAGAATCCCAGGGACAGGGGAGCCTAATGGGCTGCCATCTCTGGGGTCGCACAGAGTCGGCCACGACTGAAGCGACTTAGCAGCAGCAGCAGGAGGACATTCTAATGAGGGAAGATGTGATGAGAACAACAAATGTTATTAACGACGGCAGCGCCCTCCCTCCCACCTTTTCGTTTGCATCCTCTGCCACCTTTGTGAGTTCTGACTCTGTCACCCCTTGCTCTTGCCCATGAATTGCATTTTGTAGTGAAAGAGCACCCTGCACAAAAGCCTGCTTTCCTCATGAGCTGCCCCTAGTCTCAGGACCCTTCCTAATTCTGATTAGGTGTTATGTTTCTTTAGCAGCTTGATTTATATTTCCCCACTGCACTGGGGTCTGTGTTTTTCTTCCACAATCACATCCATAGCATACCTTGAATGGTCACCACGTGGTTCTTCCTCAGACCAGTCTGGATTTTACAACGTGTTAGAGTTTCTAAGAAACTCATAAGGTCTCTCACACTTGAGTTTATACCAGAAATTATGAAATGATTAACCTAATTGGTACTGCTTATCCCCAAAGATGGCCAGCTTTATTCATGCTTAAGCTGAATGTTCGTGGATAATAAGCAGTTCTTTGTGGATGGAGGCAGCGGAACCATGTGAGGTCATGGCGTTGCTCTGCCATGTGAAGGATCCGGCAGCTCCCTGGGTTCACTCATGGTGCTCCTGGCAAAGAACCTGCCTTTCAGTGCAGGAAACGCAAGAGATGTGGGTTTGATCCTTGGGTCAGGAAGATTTCCCCCTGGCAGAGGAAATGGCAACCCATTCCAGTATTGTTACCTGGAGAATTCCATGGACAGAGGGCCCTGGCAGGCTGCAGTCCATAGGGTCACACCGTCGGACATGACTGAAGCGGTGGCACAGCATGGCATGCACAACATGGTCACAATTAGGGGCTACCACCTGGCCCTCGGAGAAAGAGAGAGAACTGTTTACTGCAGTAAGAACTAGGGGCTTCTTAAGGGAAAGGACATAAAGTGCCCTAGCATGTCTGATTGTGCCATACTTTTTCCTTTATGGTCTTTTTTCTTTTTCCCTCCAGAGCTGCCCAGAAGTTAAATCTCTCATCTAAGAAGAAGAAACATCGGCCTTCCACTTCTTCTGTTGCTGAACCACCTCTCTTTGCCACCAGCTTCAGCGGGATTCTCCAGACGTCCCCACCCCCGGCCCCGCCCTGCCTGCTGAGGGCCGTCAACAAGGTGAAGGACACCCCAGGCCTGGGCAAGGTAGGCACCTGGGCCGTATCCACTCAGGTTTCGACTGTGGGGTTCTGTGTCAAAGGCAGGGAAGAGAATGGGGGCTCAGTTGGATAATTAAAACAAGAAGGTGACAGGGAGAGAAGGACACAAAATGAAATTCATTGGGAAGGACTGTAAAATTTTCCTTTATAAGTGGTAAATTAAGACATTCCATCTATTGGAGATGTGGTTTGATTTTGGCAGAAAAAAAAAAAAACCACCTCAGCCTTGTATTGATTGACAGAAGTGTAACCAATTAAAGAAAATACCCCAAAGCACAAAAGATGGAAGGCAGAAGCAGGAGAGACCAAGAGACCGTACAGGAATAAGACATAAAGATGCTCTGTCATTTCCCTGCAACACTTTCATTGTTCCTCCCCGTTAGAGAAATCACAAGTTCTTCTTTTGAACCAGACCACTGATGGGATTTCTGGGGAGCATTTGCTGTGTGCCGTTCTAGCCAAGAAACGCAATTTTGAATTGTTACAGTTACTTAGAGATGAGGCACATAATGAGATGTAGGGACACCATTTCAAGACCTGGCTCAGCTGTGTTTAGGATAACTTTGTTTTTATATGTCATCTCTTAACTCTCTCTTCTGAGATGAACGTCTGGGTGAAGTGACTTACAGTTTACTCTTCAATGGATAAATAACCTAGGACTTATTAAAAACATTTAGCTGAAGAAAGGGGTGGTTGTTTTCTTTCTTTTGCTTTCATCACAAGTAGGCTGGACCATGCCACCTCGCCAGTCTCTCACCAGACTCAACAGCACTCATTTTGGAAGCTGTAGGTCTTGCTGAGGGGAGTGACTGCTCAACTATGTGGACTAAGATTTATTTGTTGTCGCTGTGGTTCAGTCGCTTAGTCTTGTCTGACTCTTTGCGACTGCATGGACTGCAGCACACCGGGCTTCCCTGTCCTTCACTACCTCCAAGAGTTTGCTTAAACTCTTGAGTCGATGATGCCATCCAACCATCTCATCCCCTGTCACCCTCTTCTCCTCCTGCCCTCAATCTTTCTCAGCATCACGTTCTTTTCCAGTAAGTGGGCTCTTTGCATCAGATGGCCAAAGTATTGGAGCTTCAGCTTCAATGTCAGTCCTTCCAGTGAATATTCAGGGTTGATATCCTTTAGGATTGACAGGTTTGATCTCCTTGCAGTCCAAGGGACTCTCAAGAGTCTTCTCTGGCACCACAGTTTGAAAACATCAATTCTTCAGCACTCAGCATTCTTTATGGTCCAACTCTCACATCCATACATAACTCCTGGAAGATTTTCCTCATTTAGGTCACTGATTCCCTTTCCCCTTGACCCTCAATGAGGTTATTCCCAGGTTCACGGTCTTCAGTGGCCTCAGCCTGATTTGTGGTCCTTCTGGAATTTACCCCACACCCTCTGCCCTTCTTCCTTCCTGCTTTTCTCTCTTCTCCTGCTTCCTCCCATATCTTACCACCCTCAATTTCACCACCCACTGGGAAAGTACTAACTTGCTAATCTACTCTGCTACTCTTGCCAACAAAGTTTACATTTTAAGATTATGTTGAATAGAGCAATATTCTTTTTTTTTTTTTTATCACTCTATTTCCAACTAACCAACTACACCAAACTCCTCTCCAAGTATCAAGCATGTCATATTCTTTCTGGTCTTTGCACACAGTAATTTTTACTTCAGGTATTCCCTCCATCTCTGTCAGACACATGGTCCAACTTTTAAAAATCAGTTTGAAAGTGAAAGTCACTCAGTTGTGTCCAACTCTTTGTGACCCCATGGACTGTATAGTCCATGGAATTAATTCTTCAGGCCAGAATACTGGAGTGGGTTGCCTTTCCCTTCTTCAGGGGATCTTCCCAATTCAGGGATCGAACCCAGATCTCCCACATAGCAGGCAGATTCTTTACCAACTGAGCTATGAGGGAAAGCCCCAAAATCAGTTTAGTACCTTCTTTAAGAAAGTGAAATCAGTTATTGAATGAATTTCTACTGTGCCTTCTTCCTTCTTTAGTCCCAAGAAATGCTTATTCTGGGCTTCCCAGGTGACTCAGCAGTAAAGAATTTGCCTGCCAATGTAGGAGACTCAGGAGATGCAGGTTCAATCCCTTGATCGGGAAGATCCCTGGAGAAGGAAATAGCAGCTCACTCCAGTATTCTTACCTGGAAAATCACACAGACAGAGGAGCCTGGTGGGTTACAGTCCATAATGCTTATTCTAAGGGAAGGCATTCAATCCTGGAATGCTCCATGACATTGGATAGGACTTTCCTAAGCCCAGAGGTAAAGCAGGAAGTGAGGAAGCAGGGCAGTGGCCTGGGCTCAGCCTACAAGGGCTGCTGAGCATCACCAGCCATGGAAGGAAATGGAGGAAACCGCATGAGCAGGACTCACATGGGTGGTAGTGGCACCCCTTTGAGGGCACACGGAGGTCATACTGGATGGCCTTCTAAGAAGGATGGATACAAGTAACAGCAGGGCTTAAAAAAATGTTTTTTTAATTTAATTGTGGTAAGGTACACATAACAGAAAATTTACCGTCTGAATTATTTTTAAGTGTGCATGGACTTTGGTTTAGCTAAGAGGAGTTTGGAACTTTAATGCCAAAGCTGAACCACCCTGAACAAAATGACATCAAATTCCCACTGCAGTGTCCTTTTCCTCTCCTGCTCTCCTTCCTACTTCTCTTCTGAGTGTATGTGAACCAGTATTTAACTGCTGTCACTCTAAAGAGGTAGCCAACTATTAGCCAACCTGGGGCACCCATGTACCCCCACTATGACCCTGTCCAGGATGCGTCAAAATGAACCACATAAGAAACCATCCTCCTCCGTCTGTGACAGTGGCCCAGTCTGTGGTTGCTAAAATGGTTGTTGCAGATATACATTCAGGTGGACCTGGGCCCCGAGCACAGGACCTTCCGTCCCCGCTTCCCCAATCCCGGCGCCCCTTCCTGGAATTCTGAGACAAAAGGATCAGGGCATCAGGAGGGGCCTTAACCAGCAGAAGGACTGTTTGCAGCCATGATGAGCCAGGGCTTGAATGAAAATAATCTGGGGGGCACTGGTTTGATCTTGATTCCAAGATGTACTATATGTAGTGATCAGATAGACATATAAGTAAGATAAGCAGCATAAGACCAGGTATACCTACAACTAATATTAAAGTCATTCATAACCTAAAGCTCACAAATGATACCCTTACTTTTTTTAAAAGCAAAATACTGTCCATCTCACTCATTTGCAGTCCAATGTGCTCTTTTGAATGGGAGAGAAAGGGTGACATTACCAGCCAGGAATGCAGGAACCCGGAGTTTGTCCATGGAAGTAGGGTTATCAGGCTGAGTGTCTCAGAAGATGACAGGTGTGACTTCTGCCTGACGATCGACCTCGCGGCAGCTTTCCAGCTGAGCATGGAGATGTAGGCACTGGTGGAGAGGAAGTGACAGCCGGAGGGGGTATGGTTTCTGGAAGGCAGTGTCATTATATACTTTAACTTGAAAACGTGTGTGATTGAAACCAGAGGTAGAGAAGTACACTTCCTCCTGCCTCCTCCTTCGGAGGCATGTGCTTCTCAGAGTGCGAGACGCCCATGACTCTGCCACGCTGGCACCAGTGGCCTGAACTTAGTGGAGGTCCATTTACCAGCTCATGCTTTTCTCACCCCCTGATAGTCCACCACTATGAGGAACTGCATTCTTGTGCTGAGTCGCTCAGCTGTGTCCAACCCTTCGAGACCCCAGGGGCTGTAGCCCATCTGTCCGTGGGATTTCCCAGGCATATTCCCAGGCAGAAATACCCGAGTGCATTGCCAGTTCCTTCTCCAGCATTCTTGTTGTTGTTGTTCAGTTGCTCAGTCGTGTCCAACTCTTTGCAACCCCATGGACTGCAGCATGCCAGGCTGCCCTGTCCTTCACCATCTCCCAAAACGTACTCAAGCTCATGTCCATCGAGTCAGTGATGCCATCCACCCATCTCGTCCTCTGTCATCCCCTTCTCGTCCTGCCTTCTATCTTTCCCAGCATCAGCATTCTTCTTACCTATATGGAAAAATCCCTGTCAATTTATCTCTGTTGCACAATTTACATATTAACATTTCAAAGAAATACAGTGGAGTTTCATATAGAACATAAAGAATTGCCACTATTACATTTGAAGTATAAAAGTTTCATAGAATTGCCAAATTCTCAATTTGGCAATTTGGTAACTCAGTTATTTAACCTGGGGGTGGGGTGGGGCTGGGGTTTTTGAGGCCCAGTGAGGAGCAAGCCCAGCCCAGCCCCAATTCTCATCTTCAACCACCGAGGACTTCCTCAGGAGACCCGAAGACACCTTTTGTGGGTTCGTTTACAGTTACCCCCAGGAAAACTGAGGCCCTGAGGGAGCAGGAGATTTCCCAGTGCCCCCTGAGTTAAACCCAGGGGTCAGGACCTGTGAGACATTTTATTCCCTTCTGTTTCACGTGACCTTTAAAAACTTGAGTGGAGACAATAAAGTAACGGGACCATAAGGGCAGCAGAATGAACTGGGAACCAGTCACCTTCATCCTGTAGAGGACAGGCTTCCCTTTTCAGAATCGTGGTTGAGAGGGAAAGGGCAGTGATGGGCCAGGGTAGACACATAGCAAGTCAGGAGTGCCCCACCCTCCCCTCCTCTGATCCCACTGCCGTCTGTCTCCAGCAAGAACTTTCCTCCCTCACCCCACCAGGCCCTCCACCCAGAGTTATTGCTGGCTGCCAAGTGCTTCTTGAGGCAGAAGCTTTTCTGGAGACCACAGTGATGGACAGACTTGGGTAACTTCAGTGTACCTGGAGCTGAAGCACAGTACATACACACACAGGAAATATCTCAGAATCCCCAGCACCTAGAGTAATACTTGGCACACAGCAAATGTTTATTGAGCATCTTCTATGGCTCAGATGGTAAAGAATCTGCCTGCAGTGTGGAAGACCAGAGTTCGATTCCTGGGTCAGGAAGATCCCCTGGAGAAGGAAATGGCTACCTGCTCTAGTATTCTTGCGCAGAGAATTCCATGGACAGAGGAGCCTGGTGGACTACAGTCCATGGGGTCGCAGAGTCGGACATGACTGAGCTGGTAACATTTTCACTTTTCTATGTGTCAGGCCCTGTGCTGAGCACTAGGCTTGCCACGATGGACATACAGGCAGAATCCCTGCCCTGACAGCACTTACAGTCTCATCATTTTAATAGTCAGTCTTAGACATCTCACTGACTTGGACCAAGATGAAGGATGTTTGACTTAAGGAAAACTTGGAATCACAGACTTCAAGTAATTCTGTCTAACTTTCAAGTTATATAAAGAAGCTATAGTACTAAGTGGTTGTGTAGAGACATTCTTAATGAACAGATAAAGATGATTAGTGGATCAAAGCAGCTTAGTCCCTGTTTATATTTCATGGGTTTGACTTTATGTAAATGATATTTCTAATCTGTTTGAAAATGGTTCCTTCTCCTAAGTCAGTAAAAGCTCTTCATGAAATTTGTTTGCACAATTAATTAACATCCATGTTTAAGGTTCATTTGTTAGTGTGTCACAGATTAATGTCAGAGCTCTTAGTGTTGGATTACAAGCTTCGAGAGCAAAGCGTATATTATCTGTTTAACTCACTCAGTATTTGGCTCTGCAGCCCCACCACGGGGGCATATATGCTTTCAAGGGTGAGAGTGGTGATAGTGACTGTTACATTGCTGCTGCTGCTACTGCTGCTGCTAAGTCGCTTCAGTCATGTTCGACTCTGTGCGACCCCAGAGACGGCAGCCCACCAGCCTCCCCCATCCCTGGGATTCTCCAGGCAAGAACACTGGAGTGGGTTGCCATTTCCTTCTCCAATGCAGGAAAGTGAAAAGTGAAAGTGAAGTCGCTCAGTTGTGTCTGACTCTCAGTGACCCCATGGACTGCAGCCCACCAGGCTCCTCCGTCCATGGGATTTTCCAGGCAAGAGCACTGGAGTGGGGTGCCATTGCCTTCTCCGGACATTTACATTAGGGATGGTTAATTCTCCTCTTCCTAGAAGAATTCCTGAAAGGAAATGCATGAAGCATGAAGGGAAAAGAGACCTTCTCTTCCTCCATGATTTCCAAGAATGCCTTGAAAGAATGGAATCACCAACTCTCTGCCTTTGTTCCCTCAAATATGCTTTGTGAATACAAGAAAACTCCTATAGGTGTGTGCTAGCAACAGGAAAGACTTCCCAGGTGGCTCAGTGGTAAAGAGCCCGTCTGCCAACGTAGGAGATGTTAAGAGATGCGGGTTCAATCCCTGAGTTGGGAAGATCCCTTGGAGGGGGGCGTGGCAACCCATTCCAGTATTCTTGTCTGGAGAATTCCATGAACGAAGGAGCCTGGCGGGCTACAGTCCATGGGGTCGCAAAAGAGCCAGATATGACTGAGCAACTGAACAACAATAGCAGCAAGGGAACAGACTCTTTAGAATTTGAAAAAATCATAAAAATTGGATGAAAGAAACATGAAGAATTATGGAAAATTGAACTGGAACCAGGTTGAGGTGGGCTTGTCATACTCGGTTTACTCAGTGAGTATCTGTAGACATACTGTGTTCCAGGTACTGCAGGAGGCGCCACCGCTGGGGACAGTACACAGAAGCTGATGGGCTGCTCTGGGCCACATGCCTGCGAAGGGGAGAAGGGGTGTATATCCTGGTCTCCAGGGACCCCAGCCTACTGTGAAAATGCTTGCCTGGCGTTCAGCCTCAGCCACCTCTCCTGAGCTACAAATGCTGTTTTCTTCTCCTGGGGACCCCCCTTTGCCTAGTTTCTGGGTAGAAGAAGAGTTGTGGTTCCCGTCATGCTGGATCCCGACCACCACTCATGCCCGTACATCTGTGTGTTTCTGAAGCATTTCACTAAGATTTCTCTGTAGACAGTGCAGCCCCAAGGCAGGCAGTTCTGAGGAGTCCTCAGAGTTGTGGTTTAGAAACAGACTTACTTGTCTGGCTAGATTATTTTTCTTAGGGAATATAGGTGGGAGCCACTATTCTTCTTCACGTGCGAAGCTGCTTCAGTTGTGTCCTACTCTGCGACCCTATGGACTGTAGTCTGCCAGGCTGCTCTGTCCATGGGTTTCTCCTTTCAAGAATACTGGAGTGGGTTGCCATTTCCTTCTCCAGAAAATCTTCCCAACTCAGGGATCAAACCTGTATCTTTTATGTTTCCTGCACTGGCAAGCAGTTTTTGTTTTGTTTTGTTTTGTTTTTTTACCACTAGTGCCACCTGGGAAGCCCTTCTTCACAGTGCTTGATTTTCAGTCATCTGCTTCTTATTTAGCACTACTTTTCAAACTCTGTTACAGCATATTTTGACCCTATTTTTAAAAAATCTATGACAAACCTAGACAGTGTGTTAAAAGCAGAGATATCACCTTACTAACAAAGGTCCATATAGTCAAAGCTGTGGTTTTTCCAGTAGTCATGTACGGATGTGAGAGTTGGACCTTAAAGAAGGCTGAGTGCTGAAGAATTGATGCTTTCGAACTGTGGTGCAGGAGAAGACTCTTGAGTGTCTCTTGGACTGCAAGGAGATCAAACCAGATCAATCCTAAAGTAAATCAACCCTGGATATTCATTGGAAGAACTGATACTGAAGCTCCAATAATTTGGCCACTTGATACGAAGAACTGATTTATTGGAAAAGACCCTGATGCTGGGAAAGATTGAAGTCAAAAAGAAAATGGGGGATGGCAGAGGATGAGATAGTTAGATAGCATCGCTGACTCAAAGAACATAAATTTGCACAAACTCTGGGAGACAGTGGAGAACAGAGGAGCCTGGCGTGCTACAGTCCATGGGATCACAAGGAGTTGGATGTGACTTAGCAACTGAACAACAACAAAACATAAAGCATATTCTCTAAATAACATCTCCCCCTCTGCACACAAACACGCACTCACTCTCACTCACTGCTTGGCTCATGTTACCAGGTCCTATATTGTCTAGACTTAGTTTAATTCTAAACTTCCCCTTATTTGGTGTGTAGACTATAGGATAGAAAAAAATAAATGAACCATGTATGGTTTTCAGTAGAGATTCTTTCCCTTTACAGATTTATTAACATTTTAGAGCAGAAGTCATTCAATTACTAAGCCCTTGTGACACTGTAAGGAAGAAGAAGCCAAGATTCCCGTTCAGTTTATGTTCTGATTACAAGAGGATAACAATAAAACTGAAAATTTGATTAAAATTTTAAATAAGATCTTTTTTAAAGTTCTAACGAAGCTCTTATTCATTTGTTCAACAAGTAGAAGTGGCCAATATAGCTCTTGCTTGTTCAGGAAGTGATGCCAGGCAATACCAAGGAGAAAATTTCATGCCTTCCAACTCACCAAGGTCAGAGTTATTGAAATAGTATGCAAATGATCAAATTAATCATTTCTTCCTTTCCTCATCCTAAAACTTTACCAAAGCAAAGAGAAAAGATTTGAGTCAGCCTTTAACATTCATTTCCAGTGTCCTAATGTGATGGAAAATTTTGGATCTCACTGCTCACTCACCAGGGATTACTCTCCCCACTCCCTTAAACATGCCAGACAGTAGAAAGGAATCTGAGCTTTCTATTTTGGTGTGCTTTTGTGGGTTGGGGAGAAATAGACTGCCTAAATAAAACATGCTCATTCATCAGGATAGCTGGCTTGATAGCTTTGAAAATTGAATTGTTAGCTCTTCTGGGAAATAAACTCATGTGAACTTCCACTCCCTAATTACAGTTCTTTTCTATGCTCTGTTGGTTTTGGTTGAGTCGGCTAAGCTCCTGTAGTTAGTTTGGGTTTTTTTCTCCTTTCTTTCTTTCTTGTTTTGACCCCTTCTCCAACCTGTATCTCCAGAGAAAGGAGACTTGAAGAAAATGTCCTGACTCATTAATCTTCGTGGTTTCTTCACCATCACCACTCTGCCTCTCCTCCAGCAGATGCAGAGTGGTCCGCATCTCTCCTGGAGCCCGCCGTCCCTTGCGCATGCACAGTATGCTGCTGCAACACCAGACCCCCAAGCTCAGGAACTGTGGGTGCCCTGCTGGGAGGGCCCCACTGGTCCTGGAGCCAACCTGAACGGCTAAGTAATGAGGCAGGACTTTTCTCTACAGCTGCTGCCATGTCATTCTTGAGTTTAGCAGGCTTATTCTTGCAAAGACAGAAAGTGTTGGGAAGATGTTCTCCTTTAAAGGCTACTGGACAGGAAAGTCATAGTAAACCACGTGGAAAAGAAAGCATGAGGGCCATTTTTGTTCTTCATTATTGATATGACTGCCTTTAGGATGGCTGATCAAGTTGTATGGATATATTTTTCTGTTGGCTTCATTATTAAGTGCAGACAGAGAAGGGTAAGCAGCACATTTCAGTTTAATTACATCAGATTTCTGATAGGATGGCACATTAACATTATATATAGAACACTAATTTTCTGGTTTTCTTTGCCTGAAATATCTACACAGAGCTAACTGCATGAAATGATTCATGGGTAAGCAGGGAGGAAGTTTGTACTCTTTCAGTGCCAGCTTACATAAAGAACACTCAAAAGATGTTGAGTATTTTATGGTAATTCTGTTTAGTACTAGGCGTCCTAACTAGGCATTCAGTGCAGCGTAGGAGCCATCCTGCATGATATCATAAGAAGGCAAAAGCACCAACAACATCTAAAGGACGAGACCCTAGTGGGGCTTCCCTAGTGGCTTGGTGGTAGAGAATCTACCTGCCAGTGCAGGAAACACAGGTTCGATCCCTGTTCCAGGAAGATCCTGCATGCTGGAGAGCAACGAAGCCTATGGGTCACAACTATTGAGCCTGTGCTCTAGAGCCCAGGAACCACAGCTGCTGAGCCCACAGTGCCGCAACTACTGAAGTCCACATGGCCGAGAGCCCGTGATCTGCAACAAGGGAAACCACCACGATGAGAAGCCCAAGCACCTCAACTAGAGAGTGGCCCCAGTTCACCGCAAGCCCAAGCAGCAGTGAAACCCAGCACGGCCAAGAAGGACCCTGGTGGTCTTTGGCCCTGCTTACTCCTCGGCACTGAGTTGCCCTGGGAGGGTGACGCTGGGGAGAAGATGCTGCCTGGTGCTGGCACTGTGGCATTGTGCAAGTGCCAGCAGCATCCCTCCCTGAGAGATTTTCCCAAAGACCATCTTGTCCAGTCCTCTCACTTTGCATATGAAAAAACTAAGGCCCAACAAGATGAAGTAACTTGTCAACCCATTTTTGTGGGAGAAGTCAGAAGTTTAAGCTTTGGAGTGTAAACGATTGTGAGTCGTGAAGACTTTAAGGCAGAATTGAGTGAGTAGTTCATTTTTTTACCTGTTTTTGTTTATTGGACTGTACTGGGCCTTAGATGTGGCATGCAAGCTCTTGGTGGCAGCATGTGCGACCTAGTTCCCTGACCAGGGATCAGATCCAGGCCCCCTTCATTGCGAGCTCAGAGTGTCAGCCGCTGGATCACCAGGGAAGTCCCTGAGTGAGTGATTCTTAAACTTTCCCCAATTTTGTGACTTCAGCTTCGAGTCTGTGACTTTTTAAAGGAATTGAGATGATGGGAGAGGGGTGTGTGTGTATGTACACATATGCACACACTTGTGTGGCAGGAGGTGGAAGGTGATTTTTCTACGGGTTTTTTTTTAAAGGCTATAAACCTTTAGCATAATTGGAGGATGGGTGTGGGGCTTCTCAGAATACCTGTAATCCCTAATTAGCACCCTGACTTATGGAATGGAAACACAAGATAAAATAAGGGAATTCTCTCTGGAATAAATGCCACTTTCTCAATTAAACAAAGGGCAATAAGATGGATTGTAATGCCAAAATAAGGCTTTTGATCATTCTTTGTCCAAAAACCACATTTTAGTCAGGGTCAACTCAATTTAACAATTACTGATATTAAGAGTATGGGAAGCGTAGGTATGTTTTAAACTAACATTTCTAACGTCTTATCTTTCTATGTCTCTCTCTTGCTAATGGCCGAAAGAAAAGTTGATCATGATTTGCTATAATTATCCCATTAAAATAGGATTGATAGTAATGTTTTATATTAAAAAAAATGGTGAGTCCAAACTGCTGAGTTAATTAGAAAGGTGTCCTCTGTGCCTCAGAGGAGGAAATGCTATTCCTGCCTACTCAGTGACTGGCATAACAAAACATTTGAATTCCTTTCTCCTGCTTCATTGAGCTGAAATGTATCATTATGGAGGGGAAATCATTCCGATACATTCTTAAAAGCAAAACATATTTTGCTTAGATTGTTAAATAGTTTCTGAAATAAAAATTGTCTAGCTTCTGAGAGGCACAACACTCCCTGTGTTCTTTCATAATCCTTTACAAGTTCAGTTTAGCTTTGTTCTGTAATGCTGTCTTAGTCTGTTCCAGCTACTATGACAAAAATACCATAGACTGAGTGGCTGAAACAACAAAAACGTGTTTCTCTCACTTCTGAAGGCTGAGCAGTCCAAGGTCAAGGTTCTGGCAAGGCCTGTATCTGATGAGAGCGCTCTTCCTGATTTGCCCGCAGTCATTTCTTCACATGATAGAAGGCAGAGAAAGACCGCAAACAAGCTCTCTTGTCTCTTCTTATAAAGACACTAATCTCATTCATGAGGGCTCCACCCTAATGACCTAACCACCTCCCAAAGTCCCCGCCTCGAAATTCCATCACCTTGGGGGGTAGGATTTCATTACATGATATCGGGAGTGGGGGGGATGGGGGTGGGACACTAACATATCATCCACAAACCATGGCAGGGACAAGATTCCTTCCAAGTTTCTTTTCCTGTTCCCTTGGTCTTGCCTGTGTGTTCCACACTATAGCCAACTATTCATATAAAAATTTTGTCCATGTGCAGCTTAGTTGAGATCTCTTTACCACCAACAATGAATATCTGGTGGATTCATTAGTGGAGCAGTATACCAGCTGTAGTTAATCAGAGGTTTTGTTCTTACTGAAACCTCTGATGATAAAATCATTTGTTTCCAGTGCTAGCTTCTTAGGTTTGTAAGTTCAGTTCTGCACGTTCAGGAGTGCGGACTCACAACAGTATGCCTGCCAAGGGTAAGAGCACTCTTGCCTGCTCCATCGCTGTTCCCAGATAGCCCAACTTAATCCCTGGTCCCCTGCCCACCCCCCAGAGCAGCACCACCTACACTGTGTTTATGACCCTTGTCTGTATCTGACAACTTACAGCATCGCTGTTGGGCTGGAGCAGCTCAGGCCAGCTTGGGCAAAAGGCAGAGGATTGAGACCATGTAGTGAGTTTGGTTCAGCGGGTACAGGTGGAGAAGCTGCTGGGGGCCAGGCATGGCTCTCTGGAGGCTTATGTGTGTTGTGGCACGTGGGGGGATCATGGGACCAGGCAGTGTGGAATCAGTTAGCAAATTCCTAACCTACAACCATCATCATTAAGCAGTCTGCTCCTGGCTCTTTCTGACCCTCAAACAGTAAGTCCAGAGAGGTTGAAAGTGAAAGTGTTCGTCGCTCAGTCATGTCCAACTCTTTGTGACGCTATGGACTGTAGCCCGCCAGGCTCCTCTGTCCATGGGATTCTCCAGGCAAGAATACTGGAGTGGGTAGCCATTCCTTCT
>NW_011494889.1:6657047-6679173 GCF_000754665.1 Bison bison bison | reverse complement strand
CTTCAGCAGCCACCTGCCCCACCCCATCCCACCCCTTGAATTTGGGAAGGAGGACAAAGGGCCTTTGGGAATGTCTTACCCCATAAATGAGCTGAGGGACAGTTAACCCTGCCATTGTGAACCTGGTCTATTCTGTGATTTGACTATTCTGAGAAAAGCATTTCACCATATTTGTATCAGAGGGTTTTCAGTGAAGGGTACAGTTTTAAAAACCTGATCAATAAAATACTGCCTGCACCATGTTGTCAAGTAAAGCAGTTGTTTTTGTTTGTCAGTGCTGCTGCTGCTGCTGCAGCCAAGTCGCTTCAGTCGTGTCCGACTCTGTGCAACCGCACAGACGGCAGCCCACTAGGCTCCCCCATACCTGGGATTCTCCAGGCAAGAATACTGGAGTGGGTTGCCATCCGTCTCCAGGGGATCTTCCTGACCCAGGGATCAAACCCAAGTGTCCTGCATTGGCAGGCAGGTTATTTACCATTGAGCCACCAGGGAAGTCCCATATAAAGCAGTGGAAAGCTAAAAATCATAGGAAATGGGGAGGTCAGAGAACAGGGATTGTTAATCTACCTTCAGCTACTTCATCCCGTATTCTATAGAATGTGGTAAAAATTAGCACCCTACAGGGGCCCCAAAGGACTCCAGGACTAAGAAAACACCAATCAGGCTACCACCAGCTACACTGTGCTGAAATCAGGCTATCCACTCTGGTTCCCAGTACAAGTGGCCAAAGCGTGGGCAAAAATGGCATCCAGCCTGGAATACTTGCTCTTGTCTGGAGGTTCTGCTGTTCTCTGCTCAACTTCTGCTTGGCTGGTTCCTTCCAAGCAGGAATGCCACTTCCTTGAGGAAGATTTCCCTGCTTAGGTGCCCCATTAGGGTGCTTTCATAGCACCCCAAGTTTCCCTTCATTGCATTCGTTACCCTATAGATAACTGATCTCCTTAATTCCGTGTTGAATGGTTCTCTCTATTGGCTGTAAGCTTCCTGAGGGCAAGGCCACGTCTCTTTTGCCGCCTTTTGAATCCTACATATGTGCTCAGTAAATCGTAGGTGTATCATTCAGGGCTTTCTAGAGAAGAACTAACAGGATGTGTGTGTGTGTGTGTGTGCGTGCGTGCGTGCGCGTGCAGAAGAAGGGATAGGAGAACACAGACAATCATGGAAGCTGGAAAGTCCAAAATGTATGGGAAGGCTGGCAGGTTGGAAACCCAGGGGAGACTCTGCTAGCAGAATTCTGTTTTCTTCCATGGTGGTTAGTTTTTTCCTATTAAGACCTTCAACTGTTTGGATGAGGTCCATTCATGTTATGGAGGGTAATCTGCTTTTCTCCAACCCTGCTGACTTAAATGTCAATCTCATCTAAAAATACCTTCCAAGAAACATCTAATACAATGCTTGACCACATAAATATCTGGGTACTGTGGTTCAGCCAAATTGACATACAGAATTAGCTATCACAGGAGGTAAATGAAAGGATGATGGGAATCATGACCTGGGTCTCAGTTATGCATTGATGATCTGTGTGAGACTTATGGCTCACACGTCCTTTCATCCATATCATCTCCCTTGATCTTTCATACAGCTCTGGGAAGTGGGCAGTGTGGGAGAGGGGGCTGTGTTAGGCCCTGCTGATAGATGAAGTTCAGAGAAGGTAAGAGACGTCCCAGAGGTGTCACAGCTTTTCAGAGTGGATGGGAACACTCTCCAGCTTTGTTTTCAGTATTTATTTCTTGATCTTGCAACATATATTGGCCGTTTCTTCGTGCCACTGGAACACTGTTCTGAGAGTTTCACATGTATTAACTTGTTAAATCCTCATTACAAGTCTGTTGGAAGGATCTGATATAATCACCCCCATTTTACATCCAGAGAAGCTGAAACAGGTGTGAGAAAGCTGCCCAAGGTCATGTTGCCTGGTCGCGGTGCAACTGGGATATACAGGAGCCCCAGTTCTGGGACTTGTTCTCTGGTCGGTTACGTGACGCCATCTCTCTGCACCCTTCACATGCAGGCATTTGGCTTCCAGAAGGGCGCAGTAAGCAAATGTCCCTGGCTCTCGTGTTGCAGCTGCATTTGCAGGGTAGTGAACACAGGGGGCGAGGCAGGGGCTGGGTCTCCCTCCTCTGCTGCCAGCTTCCCGCTGCTCTCCTCTCCCCTCATCATCTTAAAGAGCTCTGTTACTGTCCCTGTGGTGTTTTATCACCTGTATTAAAAGCTCTAATGGTCTGAGTTGCCTGTGTGGCTCCTGTTTCCATGCAGGAGTAGAAGTAAATTAATCTTCAGGGACTTCCCTGGTGGTCCAGTGGTTAAGTGAAATGCAGGGGATACAGGTTGGATCCCTAGTTAGGGAACTAAGATCCCACATGCAACTGGGCCTGCGTGTCGCAACTGAGACCTAATGCAGCCACACAAATATTTTTTAAAATACTGTGCTTAAAAAAAGAAAGTAAACAAAGATTCAAAATGATTTTTTAAAGGCGAAAACAAACCCCCCAAGTGTCCTAAATTCCATGAGAGAAAAGGCCCTTGTACTCTAGCCCAGAATAGTGACAACCCTGAATCAGAGCTGGGTGGGACCTGGAGCTGACCTAACAGTGGATCCCATCCTAGACTGTAGTCAACCATGTGGACAATTCAGTGCCATTAAAATTCTCTGTCTGGAACACCAGCTCAGTGACAATAGCGATGTTTGAATGTCAACTCTTGTTTCAGGAGGTATGTTGTGAGGATTTATTGAGCTGTGGTCTATGGAGACAGTGGAGAAGCAGTGCTCCCGGAACCCCTTTTGCTTGCCCTCCACGGCTGGCTTCTGCTCTTAATTTTCTCTCATGATGGATCACTCTATCCCCCTGTCCATACCCACCCCCTCTTCCTAATCTGGCTAAGCGCCTCCTTTTGTCAACATCCCGTATCTATTCCCCAAATCTGGTTTCTCTGGTGTTTTGCACCTTGTCCTACCCCTAAGCAAAGATTCTGCACATTAACCATTTACTGTTTTATGTTGTTCTCATTGACTTATGGGTATAATTTATCTCCTCCGCTGAGTGTTTAGTCTGTGAGAGCGGGGGTCTTGGTTTATACCGCCTTCATATCCCCACAAATGTTTAGCCATATGCCAGGCAGATAGAGCTCCCTGAATTGAATGACATTAAAGTAAAGAGTATAACAGTCATTTGGTGATTATTTTTCCTGCTTTTGCCTACTCCATCCCTCATTCATTTATCCCTCATCCGTCCATGCATGTGTCTGTGCATTGATTTGTTCATAAGACATGTGTGATGTACTTGCTATGTGCTAGTAACTTTGGGAATACACAGATGAGTTCAGAATGCTCTCTGTCCTTAAGAGTTCTAAAAATTGCTATTCAAAAGAGTTAAAAATCATTCTTTAGGTAGACAATTCAAACTAAAAATACCTATTATTGTTGTCATCACTCTGGCTTATCACGGCAGATAAAGCTGAAATTTGTGCAAGATAATTGGCTTCCTGGTGAGTTTTCTCCCTCTTTCCTTTTTTACTGAGCACACTATCATATTCCTAAAGTATTCAGATTACATTGTGATGACAGCTGATAGTGCAGCAGGCAAGGGATGATGTATCAATACTTCTGTTTCGTTTTTAACACTTTGATGTACTACCCACAGTTCCCCTGCAATTAGTTCATATGAATGAATCACGGCGGCCTGCAGAGCATCTGTGTTCCTGCAGACTCTCTCTTAAGAGAACTCACATGTCCTGTACTGAGAGAAAGAATTCCCCTGAACGTATGTGATAAGGAAGTTGTTCTCTTTGAGGTGGGCTGAAGCAAGGGGCTTTTCTTTTAAGGTTGTATAGAAAGCCGTCTACCCTTGGGGGTTATGCTCCTCCACCCGCTCTACATTCTCCTGTTATCACGGAGGCAGACACTTCCTACCTTTCAAACTTTCCGTGTTGCCTGGTTTCCTGTGAGATGCTCCTGTTAAGATATGAGACTGGTTTCAGTGGTCAGTGTGATTCTGAAGTTATCTTGATAAATAAGTGTAGTTGAAGGTGGTACAGTCTGGAGTGGAGATGAGCGGAGGGACCTAAAGGAGAATGAGAGGGGTTTGTCTTAATTAGAAGTCTTTTTAGTTTCAAACAACTGTCAGAAACTTTTCTGACTAAAACCTGAAACTTTTTAGTTTTAAGCTGTCAGAAGCGGGGAATGACTGGAGGGATGTTGGTGTTGGCGGACCCAGAGCAGGGAAAGTCAGGGAGGCCTGGGGCAGGGTTCACTGAGGCTCCAGGACTTTGTTTCTCTCTCTGCCTCTTAGCTGTGCTTTCTCCACATTTTGGCTTCAGTCTTCAGTTCAGACCAGCCTTTGCCCTCACATACCTGCTGACAGCTCTGAAGTCTATCTTACAGCTTCCACTAGCAGGCCCCACAGACTCCTCTCTTGCCCTGAAAATTCCAGAGAAGGGCTGGGGTTGGCCCCGATTGGGTGTGGGATGTAAATAAGTGTCTGTTCCCATCAGAACATCAGGGTTGGAGTGAGGAGAACATGTCCAAGGAGGAGACGATGCTGCCCCCAGAAAGGCTGAACAGACAAAGGAAAGCTATCCTCGGGATTCGCAGGAATCCCTTTAGTGAGCCTTTAGGAAAAAAGACTAATACAGGGGTTGATGGGCCTCAAATTCAAATACAACCTAATCAGTATTTACTGAGCTATTGAAATAAGGGTTTCTTTGGGAATTCATTTAGGGATTACTCATTTAGCAGTTTCTAAGGAAGAGTAGCATGCCTATGCAAGAGAGCTTAGAGAAAAGGTGGAGGACCAACCGCCTAGATGCAGGGCCAGCAGGTGATCACCTGCAACTTATTAGACTCCTCTTGTGAAGAACAAGAATGGGTCCCAGACCAGCAGGGGGACTGAGCCTGGATTGTGCCAGCAGCTGTCCAAATTCTTCACCCCACTCCTGTCCAGCTGATCACATGGCTTCCCTTTCGAGTTGACCCTTGCCCTCAACTGAAAATCCAAAATCTGCAGCTGGGGGCTGCCAGAGATTGCTCCTGTTCTCCGGCCCCACCTTCCCCCATTGGCCCCTTGAACCCAAGGAACAGTTCTCAGCACTTGAGGAGGAACCTTCCTCTTGCTTCCAGGACTTCAGCCATGCTCCTGCATCTTCCTCCTTGACTCTTCATCTTTCTTGTTTGGGATTGAATTTGGGTGCTATTCTCTCCTAGAAGTTTCTCTTGGGCCTCCAAGCCTCACGCTGTCCTCACAGCAGCCCTGCAGGCCCCCAATTCAGTGTTTATTTTGCTGTGTTGGGTTTGGCCCACTTCCCCTCCCTGGAATCTCTGAAGGCAGGAACTTCATCTGACCGTGCCCATGCCCGGCGCTCCCTGCACACATAGGTGCTGGATAAACATTCATTCACTGAGGATCAGAGAGCAGAGAGCTGCGGGGACAGGGTGCCCACCATGTCACTGTCCTGCCTGCCCTCTCAGAGCGTTCAGGTTGAACGATTTTGGTCACCATTTACTTGCACAGCAACATAACAACTTGCGAAGGGTGCGTTTATTTGCAAGGCAAAATGCCTGACATTGTCACTCAGAAGACCTCAGTTCCAGGGTCTCACTTACCCAGGCTCAGGAAGAGGTGACAGGGGAGAGGGTTAGTTGTTGCATTTTGTGTCTAGGCGATGATGTCGTGTTACATAGGATGCTCTCAAATCTTTGACAGGAGTGGAGGCAGAATTCTTGTCAGATTATATAAGAGAAACAACTCATCATTCTGCTACACGTACTGGGATCTATTATGTATTTTCTTAAAGCCTTTGTGTGTGCTGGCTCATATTACTTAAATTGAAATTTAAGGAAATCTGCTTTTACTACCAAATGGACAGCAAGTAATGAGGGTTTTTGACTTGCTCTTGAGTAAGTCTGTTCTTTTCAATTAATATTTTCAAGATTTTGGCTGCAGGTTTCATGCCACATTATATTAATATGTTACCGACATGCCAGGCCCCTTTGCGGTGCCTCCCTGTCTGTTCACCTGCCCTCCTCTCTGCCAGAGATGCTTGTCTCCCCATCATTTGTTGGCCTGGAAAAAGCCGTTCTTCCCTCCAGGCCCAGCTCCCTCCTGCGTTACCTGCCATCTGCAGCCCCTCCCCTTTGTCGCACCTCCATGCACTGCGCATGTGGCTCCATGCAGACCGTGAATGTGGAAGCAATGGGTGTATCTTATTCATCCTTTTCTTTTCTGTTTTTTTTTTTTTTTTGGTGTTTATTCATTTGAAGACACAGACACCCATTAAAGAGCTTTCCTTCTGCTAAGGCAGGAGAGACTTGTTGCACTACACATGTGATGCTGGGCCTGGAGACTGACTATTTTATTTCTTTCCTATGAAATAAAAATGTAGCTTATGCTATTACTTCATTTTAACTCTGCCATGATATTTGTTTTAAAACAAATCACTGGATATTAATCCTCTTATTATATTCTGTCCCTAATTCTATTAGAAGAACAAAGAGGGAATTTGGATTTGGGATTGCTTTCACAGAGCATAGAGGTTTTAAGCATCTCACTTGACTTCATGGGGGTTCTTGGGGACCCCATAGGTTTCTGGGAACAGAGAAGTGCAGACCTGACGAGCTGGCAGCCCTGCCCCACCCGAGGAGGTCTGACTGGGAATCTCAGGTTGTTACGCCCACGGCCAGGTGTGCTGCCTCCCCTGGAGCCATCCTTCCCTCCAGCTGCCAGCTCCCTCTCACCACCAAGCACTCCCCATCCCTTCAGAGCTTTCTTTAGACGGTGGTGACAGACAGACCAGGTCTCCACCCAGGCAATCTCCCCCAGACTCCTCTGTGCTCTGGAGAGGACAGATTCTGGACTTCAGGGTCTCACCTTCAGAATCACAGCCCCCAAGGGAAGCCTGGCCCAGGAATGATCAGGCTGTACCTTCTGGTCCCATGGAAAGTCTGGTTCATAGCAGCCTGCACAGATGTGATGTATGGTGGCCCTAGTCCCTTTAGGGGAAACCAAAGCACCTTGGTTGGCGGGGCGGGCAAGTGCTTCCCCCAGAGGCTGGTCACCCAGTACCCAGTGCTGGGAATCGTTCTAGCTCATGGCAGCTGTTTACCATGAGGGGCATCAGGAAGACAGGAGGCAGTGCTGAAACCCAACAGCACAGAGCTATTTCCAGCTTGATCTTGGCCTGTTAATAATGAAACAGCAATGATGTAGGCACAGGCTGACAGTGCGGGCGTGGTGGGGGAGGAGGTGGACATGTGGGGACAGCCTGAGCGGCTGCAGATACAGAAAGAAGCCACGTGGCGTGTGGAACGCTCCCCTTCGGGGGAGAAAAGCAGACCTGGAATGAGAAAGGCAGGGTCATGTGCACAGGCAAACCAGGTGAGTGAAATGCTTTCACATCGATAACTAAGGGGCGGGTGTGTGCACTGTGGGGAGAACTACTTGACCCATTCTCTGGGATTCTGACTCAGCATCGGTTTTTGAATCCCAGCTAAAAAGGGAGTAGCATTCTCATCTCCAATGTAATAATAATTTAGCTAATCCTTACATGGTGCTAAGTGCTGAGTACTGTTCTCAGTGTTTTGCAAACATTAGCTCATTTACATACATGATACACACAGTACACTTACATGTACTAACTCGTTTAGGTGCATAGTACATACACTAACTCATTTGTATACATAGTACACTTACATGCTGTCTTAGTCCATTGGGGCTGCCATAACAGAATGCCATAGCCTGGATGGCTTAAGTAATGTTGGCTTCTCACAGTTCGCTGATGAAGATGCTGGCAGATCTGGTGTCTGGTGAGAGCCTGCTTCCAGGTGCATAGATGACCATCTCCTCGCTATGTCCTCACATGGTGGAAAGCATTAGGGAGCTCTCTGGAGCCTCTTTTGTAAGGGCACTAATCCCACTTATGAGGGCCGCCATCCTCATGACCTAAACACCTCACAAAGGCTGCACCTCCAAACACCGTACCACTGGGGGTTAGGTTTCAACGTATGAATTCTGAGGGACTCAAAGTTTCAGTACCTAACACACATGTTAGCTCATGTTAGACATGTATGATTTACGTACATCATATACTTACATGCATTAGCTAATTTAAAGAATCTATTTTACTGATGAGCAACAGGCACAGAGAGTCACATGCCTGGGGTCAAGCAGGTCAACTCTGGCTCCAGTCTTAGCTCCTGCTGGCTCTGCTTGCAGCTCCTGCTGCCTGTGATGGTGTAATTAGGATCAGCAGCATATCAGTGTGCATCTTACCAACTACTGCACACACAGCGTTTCGTCAGCCCACCAGACCCTCTCAACAGACCTACAGAGCATTTTACAAGTGAGGCAGAAACCAAGGTTTCCTAGTCATGGAGGGGTTTAGTGGGGATGTGGAGACTTGTCCAGCTCTGCAGCCTCATCCTTGTGTGTGGCCCGTGCTTCACAGCACCCCTCCGGCTGTTTCTCCTGGGGCCAGTGTGGTCACTGCTGCACACCTGGAGGCTCATGGGGCAACCTGAGGGGCCGCATCCCATGGACAACTTAGTTCTCTCTGCCGCAGTTGGCCATGAATCCACCTTCCAGCCGTGTGAGTGGCCACCTTTAAGAACAAAGCCCAGAGGTGAGGCAGGGCGGAGGAGTTGAGGAGGCAAGGGTCGAGGGTGGGGTGTCAGGGATCCTACAGAGAGGATGAGATGTGAGAGGGTAACTTGGTTTGTGACTTTAACCTTTTGCACTTAGTATGACAGGCTTTTTGAAAAGCATAACCTGGTGGCCAAAAAAATGGCAATTTTTAGGTTTTACCCTTACAATAGGAATGAGCTGGGGTGGCCTCGGCTTGCAGTGGCTTGAAGTAGAGCTTTGGTTCCTGGCCAGAGACTGAGGCCAGGTCATGGTATGAGAGCACAGAGGACTGACTGCTAGACCAGTGGTCAGTGACAGGGGCCCCAGCCCATCAGTTTTGCAGGAAAAGAATTCGCACAAACGTGGAAAGTAGTGAAGCAAGAGGAGCATTTTCCCTGTCTGTGCTCCTTGTGTGTACACTTATCCAGTTAGTTATGTTGCCTTATTGGTCCAACTTCCCCGTCCAACGGCAAATTCCTTGTGAGAATTGAGAAAATCATCGCCTTGGCCATCTTGGCATCTGCTGCCTTCCCTCCTCCCAGCACAGGAGCTGGTGCTTAGTGCTTGTGTGTTCAGGGAATGAATGTGAGCTTATAAGCAATGGATTCTGAAAAGAGCCTATTAAAAGCGGAAATCAACAAAATTCAAATGCTTTGAGTCAAATGCCTTGAGTCAAATGCCACTTTTTCCAAAGATCCTGCCACTTCCACCCCAACGTGCAAAGTTGAACCTGTCCTTACTCCTTCTCACCCTCCAGCATTCTTCCCAGGACCTTCCCACAGGTTCCTACTTTCTCTCCTGGTCAGTGCATCCTTCCGTTTCTGCCCCTTCTTTAATGTGTCCCCCAACAGCAGAATTATGTATCTGAACTCCAAGTGTGATCATTAAACTTAATTACACTTTGTTGTTGTTGTATTGGAGTTTCAGCATCAGTTCTTCCAGTCAATATTCAGGCTTTATTTCCTTAAGGATTGACTGGTTTGATCTCCTTGCTGTCCAAGGGACTCTCAAAGAAGAGTCTTCTCTGTTGAGGTCCTTTAATGGACTGGAACCTGGTGGTTTGGAGTTGACTGATAAGAAAGTAAAGGAGAGAGAAAGAGGCTGATATTCCTTGGTTTACACAGAAAGCCAATAAACCCCCTGCATGGGGCTTGCTCTGTTCATGGAGGCCTCAGGCACCCTCTTGATGGGGTTAAGGTGCAGAGCGCCTTCTGGAGAGGGTCTTAGAAGCCCGGGCAGGAAAGTGAACTCAGAGAGCCTCTGTACTCCAGGGAATCAGCCTGAAAAAGAGAGAGAGAGAGAGAGAGAAAGAAAGAAAGAGAAAGAAAGACATGGGGACCAGATCTCTGATGGAGCAGAGGTGTTTTATTCAACATTGTGTGAGTATTTATACTGTCTTACAAGGCAGCTATTTTCAGCAGAGATAAAATCAAAACTTACAAGTTATCAAGGAAACATGAGGTCATCCATATGAAAGAGAGAGGGTTGTAAAATAATCACTTTTACCATATGGTTCATAAGAAGGAAGAGGGTACTTATCACTGTATAGAAAAACTAATGAAGGAAATGCCTGGATTCCTCAGCCCCCAGGAGAGGCTTGCCTCTCCTCTTAATTCCTGAGTATTCAGGAATTAATAAGGAACAGAGAATTCCTGACAGCACACAGGAAGCCTCCTGTTAAATGCTTCCTGACACTTCTCCAGCATCATAATTACACTGGACTATGTTAAACATTTGAGCAAGTCACGCTAGGCTCTGCACAATCCAATCCCAATAGATGGGTCAGACTCCTGCCTTCGCTGCTATTCCCAAATGCCACCACCTGCGCAGCAGCCACACTGAAGCCTCAGTGTCCACTGAGGGACGTGTTTGTGTCCTGGAGTCTTTGTACCTCTTCTCTCTGCTTGAGTGAGCTTCCCCCCATCCTCGGTCACACGAACTGCTCATCCCCTCCACCCCTCATCCCCAGGCAGTGGGCTTGCACTTCCCTCCTGTCTCTGCGGGGACTGCTTTCTGCCTCTCTTTCTTCTTCTATGCTGAGACCTCCTCCAGGGCAGAGGCTGGTCACCATTGCATTTCCTCCTCCCAGCACAGTGCTGGAGTTGCTTCCCTTTTCCTTTTTTTCCTTAAATGTTATTGATTGATTAGCT
Source organism: Bison bison bison (assembly GCF_000754665.1). Lineage (NCBI taxonomy): Eukaryota > Metazoa > Chordata > Mammalia > Artiodactyla > Bovidae > Bison > Bison bison. Next base: position 6,668,405 of record NW_011494889.1, on the reverse strand, counting down.
GTGCAGAGTCTTTGTTGCTGCACTGGTTTCCTCTAGTTGCGCTGAGCAGGGGCTGCTCTCTAGTTATGGTGCACGGGCTTCTCACTGAGGTGGCTTCTCTTGGTGCAAAGCATGGGTTCTAGGGTGTGCAAGCTTCAGGAGTTTCAGTTCCTGGGCTCTGGAACACAGGCTCAATAGTTGTGGCTCCTGGGCTCTAGAGCACAGGCTCAATAGTTGTGGTACTCAGGCTTAGTTGCTCCTCTGCACATGGGATCTTCCTGGACCAGGGATTGACCCATGTCTCCTGCATTGGCAGGCAGATTCTTTACCACTGAGCCACCAGGGATGACCCCTCTCCGCACTCCCCGGCCCTTTTAAATGTGAGCAGCAGACAGCATTTTGAAAGCATGGGATTAAGTCTTGTCTGCAGGACTCAGAAAGATAGGAAAAGGCCCACTTCAACTGTGCGTCTTTAGATGAGACATCCACAAGGCTTTTTCAACAAAACCCAGACCGCAAGATACACATAGGTCCCCTCCCATTGGGGCACAGGTCACAGACTCCAGGAAATGATCTCCTTTCCAAAATAACATTATAAAGAACAAAATTTGAATGCCAACAGTTTTTGGAGTTCACTGTGGTGAAATACTATACTAATTCAGACATCACTGTGAAGGCTGTGGAGAATGACAGACCTCAGCAAGCCATTTGCACGGTGTTCCTTCTTTAAGATTTTTTTTTTTTTTTTAGTTATTTGGCTGCTCTGGGTCTTCGCTGTTGCTCATGGGTTTTCTCTAGCTGTGGTGAGTGGGGGCTATTCTCCATTGTAGTGCGCAGGCTCCTCACTGTGGTGGTTTCTCTTGTTTGGAGCACAGGCTCTAGGGCACATGGGCTCAGTAGTCTCAGCTCACAGGCTCCAGAGCACAGACTCAGTAGCTGTGGTGCATGGGTTTAGTTACCCCACAACATGTGGAATCTTCCCTGACCGGGGATCAAACCCATCTCCCTTGTACTGGCCAGCGGATTCTTTACCACTGCACCACCAGGAAAGTCCCACAGTGTTCCTTATCCATTAAGGTTTTTGCTCAGGTGAAACATTAAGGGCATGACATCAGTTCTGCCAACAGTCTTGCACCTCTGAAACAGATCTACGTAGACAAAGGAGGTAATTTTCTTTGCCTCTATGGCCCTGCTTTAACGATGCTCAGTGTTCTTGCAGGTTATTTTTGCAGTGCCCACAGGAAGTTATCGAGCCCTTTTCACATGACGCATGAAACATGTAAGTTGGCTGTGGAGCCTCTTTTCAATTCAGCTTTACCCCACTTGCTCCCGACCCCCCGCTTCCAGGTAGCTCCTCCACCCTAAGAGCCCCACGTTCTGCCCATCAACTTGCATTCCTTCAGGGTCCTGGAGGTTAAAGGCATGTTAGATGACAATTGTGCACCCTGTACAAAATATTTTCTGAAATAAGATAGAATATAAGTGAGTGAATGAATGAATGAATGACTACCAAACAAATAAATACAATTGCTTGTGCTAAGATGTAACAAAAAAAAGGAAAAAAAAATTAAGGGCAGGAGTAATGATTCTTTCTCTTCCCCACAAAGCGGAAGCTTTCAAGTGCAACATACTGCTGTCTAAAACTTGCTTCTGTGGCCACACTTGAGCCAAGAGCACAAGGTCAAAGCTAACGTGGCTGTGCTGTGCCCGTCCCCCCCTCCGTATTCCTTGTCCTCAGAGCGCATAGCACTGCCCCCCCCAGCCAGAGCACAGGGTCAGAAATAGCAAATGATGATTGATCAGGTGCCTCCTGTCTTCAGACACAGTCAGCGTTTACTGTCTCTGCGGACCAGACTGTAGAAATAAGCAGACCCATAAAGACCTGCAATTACTATTTCCCCGGAGATATCCCAGATGCTGCTGGGTAGACGGCAGCATGGCAGCACGCTTCCTGCTCCTGATTTATTCCATCCTGGAAGAGCTTTCCTTACATGGGCTTCTCTTTAGAAGTGACTGCTTTTGGCTTTTCGGGAGCTGTTTCAGGTGTTCTTATTTGGCCACCCTTTCAGTGTCCAGCGGTGCACGGGGCTGTGCCCCGGGGTCCTGCCTTCCCAAGTGGTGGAGAGGCAGACTTGCCTTCTCCAGTTCCGTTCCCACCCAGAGCTCGCTTCTTCCTTGCCCTCCTCAAGATCTGCTGAGTAGGTCTGGTGGGAGAGAGATGCTGGCTCGAAGGGACTCTCCCACCCCCAACCAGATGTTGCATTTTATTGTGACCTCCAGGGCGTACAGGGATGACTGGTGGCAAGAATACAAGTTTGGGGTGGGAGGGCTCTCTTACATTCTTCAAACCAAACCACACTGATCGTTCAGTGGTCCACCATGACAAACTCTGAAAAAAAATGGCCGATTTGCTGAATGGTTCTCACTAGCTGAGCTCTGCAGAATTTGGGGCTGTTAGGTAGCCGGATCTCAGGACCAAACTCTCCTTTAAATACTAAGAGTGCAAGCAGGATGAGGTTGTGTGGGAGCACGATGCTGTCTCTGTTCTCTGTTGTCATTCTCTGTTCGAGTTTTCATCTAAATTACCAGTCTCGGGTTAAGAATTCAAAGGGGAAAAGGGCTCTCAAAGTCTTGTTTGAAGGGCTTGAAGGCATGTGAAACATCGCATGGTTGTAGGCATTTCCCTTGCTGTGTGCAACGGCATGAAAGGGAACAGGGAGCTAGAGGGAGCATTTACTGACTCGCTGCAGGTGTGGACCGGCATCATCACACTCTGGCCCTGAGGTCACACGGTCTCCTGGGGGTTCCTAAAAAAAAGTTCTTAAAAGAAACTGAAGGCATGGAGAACTCATTCATTTTGTGTTTTCACTTGTAGGTTCTGACTCATCACTCAGTGTCACAGCGTGGATGTGGGGAAAAGAGTTTCATGGTCTCTGAGGCTTTAAGATTCGTTGTGCTTTATCCAAGCTGTGCTTTTCGATTGAGCCAGTATAAGAGGAATGATTTTTTTGTTTATTGGAATATAATTACTTTACAGTATTGTGTTAGTTTCTGCTGTACAACGAAGTGAATCAGCTATATGTATACCTGTATCCCCTTCTTCTTGAGCCTCCCACACCACATCCCACCCCACTAGGTCATCACAGAGCACAGGGCCAAGCTTCCTCTGCTACACAGCAGCTTCCCATTTGCTATTTACACATGATAGTGTATATATGGAGAAGGCAATGGCACCCCACTCCAGTACTCTTGCCTGGAAAATCCCATGGACGGAGGAGCCTGGTGGGCTGCAGTCCATGGGGTTGCTAAGAGTTGGACATGACTGAGCGACTTCACTTTTCACTTTCATTTATTGGAGAAGGAAATGGCAACCCACTCCAATGTTTTTCCCTGGAGAATCCCAGGGACGGGGGAGCCTGGTGGGCTGCCGTCTATGGGGTCGCACAGAGTTGGACACGACTGAAGCGACTTAGCAGCAGCAGTGTATATATATTAGTGCTACTCTCAATTCGGCCCGCCCTCTCCTTCCTCCTCTGTGTCCACAAGCCAGTTCTAAGGATTTTAAAACTGAAGATAAGGTTCTGTGATTTTCCTACTCTGAGCCAGAAGAAGTTAGATGTTATTACCAGGTTTAAAATGAGGAAGATGATTGGTTTTGCTTCATGCTCACTGGGCTAAGATGAGAAATAGGTTTAAAGGGCATTATGAGAGTTTGGTTGGGTGTGAAGAATATTCCTTATAATCAGTGAATAAATGTTGTGTTAGGCTATCAGGGAAGGTGTGGCGCTTTATCATTGGGGATTAAGTCTGGTTTTTGGTCCTAGAGGATTAAGGAAATGACCACTTAAGTTCTTGTTCTTTTTCTGTATATTATTCACTCTGCTTTATATCGACTCTCTTCCCAAAGTATCCCATGTGTGAACGCTCAGTCATTTCAGTTGTGTCTGAGTCTTTGCAACCCTGTGGACTGTAGCCCTCCAGGCTCTTCTGTGCATGGGATTCTCCAGGCAAGAATACTGGAATGGGTTGCCATTCTCTCTCCTCCAAGGGATCTTCCAGAACCAGGAATCGAATCCGTGTCTCCTGTGGCTCCTACATTGCAGGCAGATTCTTTATCCCTGAGCCACTGGGGAAGCCCTCAAAAGTATCCCACTGGGCCTTAGGGAAACTTTGCCTCAGACAATATGAAGAATCCAGCTAGGGGCTTCTTGCATGGTCAAGAGTTCTTTTTGTCTTTTCCTGAGCACTTTTTCAGTTCAATTCAGTTGATCAGTCATGTTCAACTCTTTGCGACCCTGTGGACCGCAGCACACCAGGTTTCCCTGTCCCTTACCAACTCCTGGAGCTTGGTCAAACTCATGTCCATCGAGTCGGTGATGCCATCCAACCATCTTATCCTCTGTCGTCCCCTTCTCCTCCTGCCTTCAATCTTTCCCAGCATCAAGGTCTTTTCCATGGGTCAGTTCTAATGATCAACTATCTTTCCCTTGAGGCAAAGTTAGGAGTTAAATAGGGACAGATGTGTGTGTTTGTTTTTTTAATCACTTCTTTTTTTCTCTTAAATATTATTATTTTTTATTGTTCATTTTTTGGCTGTTCTGGGTCTTGGTTACTGTGTACGGACTTTATTTGGGGGCTACTCTGCATTTCAGCAAGTGGGCTTCTCATCGTGGTAGTTTCTCTTATAGAGCACAAGCTCTAGGCCATGAGAGCTTCGGCAGTTACTGCTTGCAGACTCTAAAGAGCACAGACTCAGTAGTTGCGGTGCACAGGCTTAGTCGCTCTGTGGCATGTGGGACTTTTCTGGACCTGGGATTGAACCTGTGTCTCCTTCATTGGCGAAGTGGACCCCTAACCCCTGGACCACCAGAGAAGTCCCCAGACAGATGGTTTTAATTTCCACTTTATAGATGAGAAAATTAGAATGAAAGGATGCCAAGTGGTAATTCCACACAGGTTTGAAACTTCAGCATCATTTTTGTGTTTCTTCTACATATGACCCATCACCAAATTCTGCTAAATTTCCCCTTGTAATGTTATCTGCACCTGATGCTTTCTCTTCACATCCACTGTCCCCCTTTAAGGCTATCATCACGCCATGCCTGGACCATTATATTGGTTTCTTGCATCCCCTTTCAGAGGCCAGTTTTGCCTCCTCCTCAATGCCTTCCCTGAGTTTTGGAATCTTGGGAATATGAATCCACCTTTGTTCACTTGGCAGTTCCCATGTGTTGCAGGCAGAGAGCCAAGGAGGCACTGGGATGCTTGTGGTAGGAAATGTTTCTCAGAGATTTGCTAACATGCTGTGCCCCTTGTGCCTTGATACTAACTCACAGCAGTGCTCAGTATTGGCTTCCGGTCTATGGACCTCTGTTTATGTTAGACACACAGTTGCATGAATCTATATTTCTCCCCCAGGGTTACACAGTCACTAAATGTCAGGTCACAAAAGTCAGGGAAAGCTCAAACTGAAATGTTTTGTTTTCCCAGAATGAGGATTCACTGATTTTGCTGCGGACTGGGGATTGAGGCAACCTGTTCATACTTGTAATTTCATGGTCATGTTTCACAAAAATTACAAGTCATTTTTAGCCTCTTAGTTACATCTAAAATTTTAAAACCTATCATGTTAATATATATCAGTTAGAATGATAATACTGCCTGCTTTATTACTCACATTTTCATAGTTTGAAGTAATTGCATTACATCCTGTCTGGTTTCCCTCATGCCCCCTTCTCCGGTTGGGTTGTAGGTCTCTCAGTGACAAAGAACTGTGCTTGTTTATGTGTTCAGGTATTAATAAGACATTAGGAAGTGCCCATCACGTGGAAAGCCCTGTACATACCTGTGGTCCTAGAGGAGTTGTGTTGCTTGATATCAGCAATGCACCAGGCCAGGGAGGTGATGGCATTGGGACTAAAGGGGCTTCTGCTCCCAGCTCCCACATGTGTCTACACCAGGACACTGCACTGCTTCCAAGTAAACATGTTGACTGAGAGATCAACATGTGTGAAGTTATTTGATCCATAGATCGAGGTGCAGGTAAGTCCGATTTCCAGTGAATAGAGCCTCTCTGTCCTGCCATCTGTGTTCTTCCTCCCCACGTGAGAAAGTGGTCAGAGGCTTTGCAGCGTGCACTGCTCTGTACTCATCGGCTCTTCTTGAGAGTTGCTTGTCCATTAGCTTTGACTTCCTTTTGTCGGGCTCTCTAAACACTTCCTGTAACGGAATTAATGAAGCCTTTCTCTTGATTTTAGAAAAATAAGCAGGGGCTTAGGAGAGGCATCATTCTGACATGCTCTCTGTGTACACAATGGAGTCTCTAGTATGGCCTCTGCCTCTCAAAGTCTTGTGTTCTGTTTGGTCAGAGGTTACCAGGGTGTCTCCCGTGTATTTACACGGATTCCATTGTGAGCCTCCAGATCCCACGCTGTAAGGACGCCCATTCTTACTGCCCTTGATAGACGCAGGAAAATTATTTCCTGGTGAGAATCAGGTGCTTGTAAAAGCCAGTCTCTCAGAGAGGAATCTACCGTCAAAAGGGCTAATCATCCAAATGACAGATACGCATGGCTGGCTTCCCTCTTTACGCTACCTTGATTTAGATGAGAGGAGTGTGCTTCTGGCCTTGGCAATGGAGGATTCTGTGGGAACAACATCCTCAGGGAATAGCTTTTCTCTGTTAAGTATGACAAGTATGGCAAATGCACGCAGAGCTGAGATCTCTTGGCTGCAAGGCCAAGGGCCTGCTTCCCTGCTCCAGAAGACAGGCCCTCTTCCTGTAGGAGTGCTTCATCCTGGGGCAGGTGGGATTTAGTTACTTTTTGTCATTCGGCCTGGAATGTTGCATATCGGCCTTTCACAGACACCTGGCTGTGGCTCCCACGGCAGGAGTCACTTTTGGAAACGGAAGGAGATAGACGACATTTTCATATTTGGACACCAAGAGTGCCAAGGTTCTGGGGTTTCATCACTTGCTTTGCTCCTGGCTTTTCATGGGAACAGAGGGGCTGTCTGACCAGGGAGTCAGTTTTGAGGGTGAGGTCCTGAAAAGGAGGCTGGGCACACTTCTGTTCTCAGGCATGAGCTCCTATACGCTGAGACCTCAGCCATCTCTAAGTGCACAGAGGACCCTCTCACTGGCCCAAAGCGCAGAAACAGTCTGCCATCCTGCCTCTCCTGCACCTGTCACCGTCCCTGGGACAAATGGGGATGTTGTTGGGAATTCTCTCTGAAGAGTCGTTCTCAGACAGAACCACAGAAACAGGAAGCGGGTTAGTGGTTGCCAGGGAGTTAGAAGAGGAGAAATCCCGGATGGCTCAGCAGGTAAAGAATCAGCCTGCAGTGAAGGAGACACAGAAGACATAGGCTCCATCCCTGGGTCGGGAAGATCCCCTGGAGGAGGGCATGGCAACCCACTCCAGTATTCTTGCCTGTAGAATCCCACGGACAAAGCAGCCTGGCGGGCAACAGTCCAAAGGGTGATAAAAAGTCGGACATGACTGAGTAACTACTCAGTGTACACACACACACACAGTAAACAGATGTAGGGTTTCTTTGGGGACGGTAGAAGTATTCTGGGATTAGATAGCGATGATGGTTGTGCAATATTGTAAATTATATATTTTTTTAAAAATCCACTGATTTGTCCTGGATAAGATGGAAAATTTTATGTTATATGGATTTTATCTCAAAAAAAATAGAAATAAAAATTTAAAACTAAAATATTCAATATATTCAATAAATATAAATATTCAATAAATATTCAATATTATCCTCAGAAGGAATCATCCTAGTAACACCCTTCCTTACTTCTCACATTCATCCCAATTCTCACGTTCTATTGCTCACGTTTATTTCGAGATATGTCACATACGTGGGCTTCCCTGGTGGCTCAGACAGTAAAGAATCTGCCAGTAATGCAGGTGATCCAGGTTTGATCCCTGGGTCAATAAAATACCCTGGAGGAGGGAGTGAACACTCCAGTATTCTTGCCTGGAGAATTTCATGGACAGAGGAGGCTGGCAGGCTATAGTCCATGGGGTCACAAAGAGCCAGATTCAACTGAGCAACTAACACACATGTCACATACCTATATTACATGTTTGTTTTTATTTAGTGTGATCCTATGAAATGCCTATCTGACGAAAAGTAATCAAGTTATAAGGCCTTTTAGTGGCTCAGATATGTTTGTTGTTGCCCCGTCTGTTGGAAAGCTTAATAGAGAAACAGAGAAACACACCCTCATTCTTCCTGTTCCTGCTCTGAGCACTTGATTCTGTATATAAAATTCTTATAAATACACATATCAACAGAGTTCTTGATTTTTTGCCCAGTATATGAGAAGGAATAAAAGCATTCTATCCCAGTTGAAATGCACACAGAATAAAATGCAAAAACAGAAGAAGAAATCCCAGGAACACAGATTTCAAACACAAGGATATTTTGCTCTGCCGCATCCTGAGATGATTATAAGTGGGACTTCTAGATGCAAATTTTATCTAAATTAAAATATTTTTTTTCACATTAAAGCTCCAGTATTTGCCTAGGCCATGATGCTTTTTAAATGAATGAAGTTTACTTTTCCCCTAAAATCAGTTCTTTCTGTATCATCCTTTAGCCTTGTTTCCCTTTCAAGTTATTTGATATCTCCCTGACCCCTCCCCATGTGGAGGTTTGTTCTTGCTTATTGAAAAGTGGCTTAAAAAAAAAAAGAATCAATTGACATGCTTTGGTTTGGGGTCAATTTTACGTCAAACCTCCATAGTTCTTAGAGATCATTTAATTTGAGTAAGTATCCAGACAAGTAGGGGCTGAGGCTGGGGAGATGCCCCTGAAGCATCAGAGCATGGGCCTGGGGGACAATGGGGTAGCAGGCAGGCTGGGCAGCTCACTCCCAGCTGTCCTGCTTTAGGGTTGGGGTTTCCCAGCTGAGGTTTTGAGGGTCAGTCTGCTTTGTGGCCCACTTTTTACCTCTCTTTGTTTGGTGGTAGGGCCATCAACTTCTCTAGCCTTAGTTTCTCTGGTGCCAAAGGCCTGGGGAGGTACCGTCTACACCAGCACCGTAGGCTTGGGAAGGTTGGGGGAGGGTAAGGGAGGCTGCTGTTGCTCCAAACATGCCTTTCCCTAGTTCTTGCACATCACCATCCTCCTTTTCAAAAAAGAGTAATGATGGGACTTCTTTGGTGGTCCAGTGGCTAAGACTCCATGCTCCCAATTCAGGGACCCAAGTTGGATCCCTGGTTAGGAAACTAGATTCCACATGCCACAACTAAGACCCAGTACAACCAAATAAATACAACTTTAAAAGGGTGATGGGCTTCCCAGGTGGCTCTGGTAGTAAAGAATCTGCCTGAGACCCAGGTTCGATCCCTGGCTTGGGAAGATCCCCTGGAGGAGGGCATGGCAGCCCACCCCAGTACTCTTGCCTGGAGAATCCCATGGACAGAGGAGCCTGGTGCCCTGCAGTCCATGGGGTCGCAAAGAGTCGGACACAACTGAGAGACTAACACACATAGCTGGGAAGATTATCTTTCCTGTATCTTTTTGAAAGTATAAAGCAAACATAAAGCAAGTGTCCTCACTGACACGCCTTTGCCCCAGATATGTCAGGTTCCTGGAGTGGGTGACTGTGCTACCCGCCCCCACCACCCCCACCCCCCAAACTAACCCTAACCCTAACCCCACCTGCCACACCCGAAAAACTGCTGCCTTCTCTAACTCCCTCCTCAGAGGGTGACTTTGTTCATATCACAGGGCTTCCATCATGTGGGTAGGGATGTCGGGGAAATGAAGATTTAAAATCCATAACATTATTAGCACTGTCAATACAATAATTTAATAAATGTTCCCAGGAGGAAAACAGGCGTTGACAGAGACTACCTCTTCTCTCACTTTTCTTTCTGTGTGACGTTTTCCCTGAATTATGGGAAGGAGGCCTTTGTGGAGGAGAGTCTAGGGCCTGAACTCTTTCTTGCCACGCCTCAGCCGCTTCCTTAGTCTTGCCTGGGGCCGTTCATGACCTGGAGCTGAGGGAGCATCCTCCACGCACATCTGGTCGCCTCCGTGCAGTGGGGAGGGTCAGGATTGTGCTCACCTTCTCAGAGTCAGTCTTTTCAGGCTCAGATATGTGAAGAGTCCACTTGGCTATGACTTGCTGCATTTTCTTCAGTCGGAACATTAGAAAATAAAATATAAAAATTCACCCTCAAGAATCTGGTGAAGAATTCCCTGGTGAAGAACCTCCTGCCTATGCAGGAGACACGGGTTTCATCCCTGGTCAGGGAGGATCCCACATGCCACAGAGCAACTAAGCCCATGCACCACAACAATTGAACCTGAGCTCTAGAGCCTGGGAGCTGCAACTGCTGAAGCCCACGTGCCCTAGAGCCCATGCTCCACAACAAGAGAAACCAGTGGAACAAGAAGCCTGTGCGCCACAGAGAGTAGCCCCGGCTTGCTGGAACTAGAGAAAAAGCCCGCACCAGCAACGAAGACCCAGCACAGACAAAAATAAATAAATAATACAATTTTTGAAAAATAATTCACCCTCAGAAGTACCTGTGGTTTTATCTCTTAGTTGTGTCCAACTCTGTGCGACCCCATGGACTATAGCCCTCCAGGCTCCTCTGTCTATGGGATTCTCCCGGCAAAAATACTGGAGTGGGTTGCCGTTCCCTTTTCCACGGGATCTTCCCAACCCAGAGATCAAACCCTGGTCTCCTGCACTGCAAGCAGATTCTTTCCTGTTTGAGCCACCATGGATGTCCTAGAATAGTCATATTCATAGAGTCAGAAAGTACATTGGTAGATGCCAGGGTTTGGGGGTGGGAGGGGGTTTTGATTTCATAAAGTGAGAAACTCAAGAGATGAATAATGGCGAGATTTTCACAACAATGTAAATGTACTTAGTGCTGCTGAACTGTAAATTAAACATAGCGAAAATAGTATGTTTTATACTATAGTGACTTTTACCACAATAAAAAAAAACATTAAAAAAAGAAATAAAAGCAAAAATAAACAAATGGGACCTAATTAAAATTAAAAGCTTCCGCAGAACAAAGGAAACTATAAGCAAGGTGAAAAGACAGCCTTCAGAATGGGAGAAAATAATAGCAAATGAAGCAACTGACAAACAACTAATCTCAATAATATACAAGCAACTCCTGCAGCTCAATTCCAGAAAAATAAATGACCCAATCAAAAAATGAGCCAAAGAACTAAATAGACATTTCTCCAAAGAAGACATACAGATGGCTAACAAACATATGAAAAGATGCTCAACATCACTCATTATCAGAGAAATGCAAATCAAAACCACAATGAGGTACCATTTCACGCCAGTCAGAATGGCTGCGATCCAAAAGTCTACAAGCAATA
>NW_011494889.1:6601462-6656947 GCF_000754665.1 Bison bison bison | reverse complement strand
GTGCTGGAGAGGGTGTGGAGAAAAGGGAACCCTCTTACACTGTTGGTGGGAATGCAAACTAGTACAGCCACTATGGAGAACAGTGTGGAGATTCCTTAAAAAACTGGAAATAGAACTGCCTTATGATCCAGCAATCCCACTGCTGGGCATACACACTGAGGAAACTAGAATTGAAAGAGACACGTGTACCCCAATGTTCATCTCAGCACTGTTTATAATAGCCAGGACATGGAAACAACCTAGATGTCCATCAGGAGACGAATGGATGAGAAAGCTGTGGTACATACACACAATGGAGTATTACTTGGCCATTAAAAAGAATACATTTGAATCAGTTCTAATGAGGTGGATGAAACTGGAGCCTATTATACAGAGTGAAGTAAGCCAGAAAGAAAAACACCAATACAGTATACTAACGCATATATATGGAATTTAGAAAGATGGTAACGATAACCCTGTATATGAGACAGCAAAAGGGACACAGATGTATAGAACAGTCTTTTGGACTCTGTGGGAGAGGGAGAGGGTGGGATGATTTGGGAGAATGGCATTGAAACATGTATAATATCATATAAGAAACGAATCGCCAGTCCAGGTTCGATGCATGATACAGGATGCTCGGGGCTGGTGCACTGGGATGACCCAGAGGGATGGTATGGGGAGGGAGGAGGGAGGAGGGTTCAGGATGGGGAACACGTGTATACCCGTGGCGGATTCATGTTGATGTATGGCAAAACCAATACAATATTGTAAAGTAATTAGCCTCCAATTAAAATAAATAAATTTAAATTAAAAAAAAAATCCAGCCTCAGAAACTCATAAGCACAGATTATCACTGAGGAGACCAGACAGATGTTTCTAGGTAACCCAGACCTTCCTTGAAAACAAGCCTGGAGTTTCCAGGCGCCCATCTCTATGTGGAGTGTCGATTATTGTCGTTGCTGGAGTTTTTTCTCCATCCTAAGACTTTTCCTTGTTCCTTGGCTCCCCCATCCTCCCAGTAATTATATTGACTGTCAGCTGTCTTTGTGGGGATTTAGTGACATTTTTCTGAATCCCTGCAAATGTACCTGTGACCTTGGCCTTTGTGTGTGGACAGCCGGACGGGAGAAGCGCCCTGAGCTACCAGCATGAGCCGATTGCTGCTGTGTCGTGGCCACCCCTGAACCTGCACCTCGAATGTCTGGGCATCAGGCAGCTTTCCCTGGTGCCTTCTCAGGTGTTTTCTGCTGTGTTTCATCGATTTTATAGCTAACATTCTTTAGGACTTGGGAAGGGGGGTGCTTTACTGCAACTCCTCTGAAAAACCATTTCCACATGAATCACCTCTGGCCTTTTTCTGTTTGGCACGTTGTTTAGACAAAGAGGAGTTTGTATGTATCACTTCCCACCAGACTCTCCTAAGTGGAAGCCTGGGATTTGGAACCTGGGATTTTTTTTTTTTCCTGCCCTCTAAATGAATGCCTTGTTGGCTAGGTTGTTGACACAGCGCAGTTTCTTACAATTTTATAGCCTAAGGGACTGCCTTAGCTACAGGCCACATTCACGTATTATATTATTGATATGAGCTACCATATTTCTACCTATATATTTCAGGGGATTAATTTTACTTCTCAGCATCATTTATGAGGTGATTCACATCTAAATTTAATGTAAGATTATTTACTTCCCAGAATACTTCATCTACACTGCAGAATTTTGTCTCCAAAAGTGGTTTTTTTTAGATGATCTAATCAAAACCTCTCATTTTACAAATGAGAAAGCAGAACTCTAAAGCAAGTTTTCTTCCGAGCAGCACTATGGTATTTATTGCACTGGTGTGCTCAGTCATGTCTGACTCTTTGCAGACCCCATGGACTGTAGCCCACAGACTCCTCTGTCCGTGGACTTCTCCAGGCAAGAATACTGGAATGGGTTGCCATGGGTCTTCCCGACCCAGGGGTCGAACCTGAGTCTCCAACATTGCAGGTAGATTCTTTACCCTCTGAGCCACCAGGGAAGGCCTCTTGGGGGCTGGCTAATTCTGGATTGTAGGAGGCTGCCTGGTGCACTCTGAGGTGTTTAGAGCATCCCTGACATCTCCCCTTCAGATGCTGAGTGTGTGCGTGCTCAGTTGCTCAACTGTGTCCACCTGTTTGCAACCCCATGGACTATAACCCTCTGGGCTTCTCTGTCCATGGGATTTCCCAAGCAATAATACTGGAGTGGGTAGCTGGTCCCTTCTACTGGGGCTCTTCCCAACCCAGGGGTCGAACCTGATCTCTGGCATCTACTGCACTGGCAGCTGGATTCTTTACCACTGAGCTACCAGGGAAGCCCACTCAGATGCCGAGAGGACTCTCCAAACGAGTACGTCCCCAGACATTGCCAAATGTTCCCTGGTCAAGAACCACTGTTCTAGAGGTAAATGCACAGTTGGGTTGTGACAGAGTCAAGAGTAAGAGCCAGGTGTCCTGACTGCAGGTCCACCTTATCCAGACTGGACAACAGAATTAAGTTCTGGGCGGAGCTCAAGGTCATCGTCAGAAGAGCTTCCCCAGTTCTCCAGGGAGAGAGGAGGGCTCAGGAGGCTAAGGAAGCAGGAGCAAAGAAGAGTGTCACAAATTCTGGGCAGATGTGTTCTCTTTACTCAGTGTCCCAGCTGCTCATAGAACCTGACCCAGTGGCTCATTGACTCAACTCTTGTGGATGAACTTCTACTGGACAATATGTCAGAAAATCATAAGATGGGTGTCCAGAGAGAACAGAATTAGGGGAAAGAATACTAGAGGTAGAGGAATGTCTCTCCTGCCCATCTACACATCCAGAGCCTGGGGCCAGCCCAGGGGAAGAGGCCCCCTGAGCCTCACACAGTAAACCCCTGTGCATTCCCAACCAGGTGGGTGGCAGCTGGGCCCTGGTCTCCATCCTCTGGTGGAAGTCCTGACTCACACAGTTTCTTTGGCATTTTTCCCTAAGCTCTAACAAGGATCCAATTTCTATGGATCTCCATTCTTTCCCTTTAAATCTGCGTCACTTTTCTCTCCTGGCCATTAACTTGGAGAACACAGATAGCACTGTGAGGCATGTGGCAGCTAATGCCCACCCTGGAGTATTTCTGATGGAAGCAGGCAGTGTGATCACCAAGGAGGGAATTCATAGGTGAGAGATCAGAAGTTTTCTTGCTGCCTGATTCTGGGATCTATTAGGAACCTGGGTTCCACTATGAAAAGATAAGAAAACTCTATTGTCAAGGCTCTGGATCCTAAGCCTCTAGCTTTCCTGTTCCGGGCTCTGTCCTTTGCTCACTGGGCTCCTTGCAGCTGGTCTGAGATGACTTTCCTCTAAAAACAAGACTTCTTTAGGTAGCTGTGCCTACAGGCAAATTGAAAAATCCACTCAACTCACTGAGACTTTTGTTTAGATGATGCTAGAAATGCCAACATAGAAACAGAACTTTTGCATGAAATTACTTTTGGGGTAGTTAAATAGGCTCAAAGAGCAGAGTTAATGAACTGAGGGGAAATAGGTTCTGTTACACTACCAGAAATTGTGGTTTTCTTCTCATAAATCATTGCTTTCTCAACTTTTCCTGTCCTAGTTCTTTTTTTTCATTCTTTGAATGAACAGTAGGGCATTCTCTGTGTTTCTGAATTATTCCCTTCCCAGCCACCTGGTCATAATCCAAAGGAAAAAACAAACCAGACTGATTCTGTGAGCTGTATTTCACTGCCCTTGGCATGTGGACCACAGTGCTCCATTTTCCACCAAATAGAGGAGGAACATTCTGGAACCTTTGCACAAAGGAAAAAAATCCATGTTTATCTCTACAGTTGAAGTTTCCTAAGGGGAAAATAGCAGCAAATCAAATAAAAAGGAGCCTCAGTTTTCACTAGTACCAGTCTGTGTTTGTGTCTCATCCTGCTCCGTGAGCACACTGTGTGATTAAGGGAAGCGTTTGCTCTCTCCGCCGTGTTTCTCCAGCTCTAGAATGGGGATGAGAGCTGTAGCAGCTGTCACGACAGCGATGCTCTGAGCACAAGTGTGCACCGGTGGGGAAGAATCTCATAGCACAGAAAGCCCCCAGCACACCCAGTATTTAACATTAAGTGGCCTCTTCCCACAGGGCTTCCCCGGTAGTTCAGCGGTAAGGAATCGCCTGCCCTGCAGGAGATGAAGGTTTAAGCCCTGGGTCAGGAAGTTCCCCTGGAAAAGGAAATGGCAACCCACTGCAGTATTCTTACCTGAGAAATCCCATGGACAGAGGAGCCTGGTGGGCTACAATCCATAGGGTGGCAAGGAGTCAGATACAACTTAGCGATGAAGCATACACGCACAGCCTCTTCCCACTCTATGACTTACAAATGTCAGAACTAGAGTCTTCTCTCTCCTCCCCTTTCTCAAAGAGCAGCTATTGCCTGCAAACTGAGGGGAAAAAGATACCACCTGAGCAAGCGGGTATATCAGCAGGATCCTACTAGGAGAACAGTGTCACACTCAAATAGGTTATTTTGAGAAGACTGTAATAGAGGGATTGTTTACAGAAGTATGGGTCATTTGCAGAAAACTAGAAAAGCTAATACAGTAGCCCAGGGATAGTAACAGCAGAGTGCCCACATCCCTGGTCTGAAATAACGAAGAGAGAGAGCAGCTTTCAAAGAATAGGAAGAGTAGAAGGGTTTCCCGACATACCCTCCTCCCTTTGGAATGTGCGAGCATCTGTGGATGTGGTCCAGGCAGGCTGCCTCCCTGGCACAGAGCAGGATGAGGAAGGGTGAAGAGTGCATCTGGAGGGCAGAGAGGAAAATTGGCCCAGCATGGATTGGAATAACTCCTTCAAAATGGCCCTCCTCACTCCTGGAGACTGAAAGGCTTCCACTCGCACCACCCCTCCTTGTCCCTGGCTGGATGAGGCTCACACCTCTCACCCCCTGTCTCACTTGTCATTTTCTATCCTGTGTCTTGCCCTCATTTCTTCTTCTGCCAATACTGTGACAATGGTCAGGAAAACTAAAGGCTATTTCAGATCATCTCTTTTGCTGTTAACAGCATGAGGTTTGTTCTGCCAGTAGAGTGATACAGACCTAGGATGGAGGGTGAGGAGTTACTCTGCGCTTCTTGCATTCACTTTACTCAGTACAGACCATCTTTCTCAATTACCACCGCGTGACCAGTTTCTGAGTGTGTGGTACACAGGGCATAGCGATAGCTTTGGCCCACCCACCAGCCAGGTGGCTACAATGTGGAGCCCACACTGCACGCCCTTTGGATGGCAACCCTTCTGGACCTCTCGTGAGCATTTAGAGGATTATTTCTTTAGCTATGTTGGCAGTACCCAAGAGACCTACAAGAGTTGATGCTACGAGGTTCTCGACCTCTAATTCTATCCCAAGTTCAAACCCAGAACTATTGATGAGAGCTTTGCCCTTGGTCAGAATAACATTGAGTTTTGTTGCAAATACCTTAGTGAGCATTATAATGAGATAGGCTGCCGGGGACCAGCCCCGGCTGATCCAGGGAATTCGAAGCGGGGATGGCGTTGGCGAGGATCAGGAAACAACTGCTTAATTAAACGTTTATTAAGGATATAAAGAGTGGTGAAATAAGGATAGCTCAGTGAAGAAATTCAGTGAAGAGGCTGAATAATTCAGCCAGAAGGTAAGAGAAAGAACGACATGGTGAGACGAAGTTTCGGTGAACAAGGCCCGCACTTTTTTCCAAAGTAGTTTTTATACCTTAAGTTATGCATAGAGGATAATGGGGGAAGGGGTAGAGTCAGGCAGTAAGCCAGGCTTTCTTCCTGCAAACTTATCATATGCAAAAGTTTAGGTGATTTGCATCATCTTCTGGCCCGGAGGCCTTTTTCTCTAAAGGTGATTATTCTAAAGTCAGGCGCCAGCCTCCAAAAAGCATTAGATAAAGTTGCATTCCTACAGAGCAAAGGTGTGGTGGGCTATAACAAGAAAAAGAATTAACTCAAGGGTCCCAGGTTACAAACATTAAAGCTACTACTTACACGAATTATATTAATCAATACACTGCCAGGGACACAGCAGGTAAGGGATATGGAGACTTAGCAGCAAATATTGGCCCAACAAGTGAAAATCCCTTCACCAATACAATTTCTAATCAATCTTTTGACTGCTCAAAGGAATCTGTATTTAGACAGTTTAGAACATCTCACGCCTCTCACAGTTTGGAGGCTCTGAGCAATCACATGTGGCCGGAAAAACCTATTCAGGCAGGCTAGAGGACTTCCAAGGGAGTTTGTAGGTTGAAACACTGTCACACCCAGGAATTATTAACTGGAGCTGTAAGCTAACTCTTTTTTCAGAGAGGTAGTGGGGGACAGCTCCCCGTAAAGTCAGAGGTGTAGGTGAAAGCACAAAGCAGAAAGTAGGCAGACTCTGGTTTGGGGGGTAGATTGCTCGAGAATTTCCAGGGAGACTCCTGAGGCTTCATCCCGCCTTTGCGTATGCCAAACCTCCTTCCTCATGACCTTTGCCAGGGGCGGAGCTCGCTCCCCGCAATAGGCAGGTGTGTGTGTGTGTGTGTGTGTGTGTGTGTTTTGAAGACTGGGGTCAGTTTCCTTCTGTGAGCCATCCATTTTCCTGCCTTGACCTAAATTCAGATAGCTGACTGGGGTTTCAGTCCTAGGCGTCTTCACTTCCTCTAAAGTCCACAACCACTGACTTATTAACACCTCATTTCCAGGTAGAAAGCTATTAAATGAGAGGCGAGAAGCATGGACTCTATACTGAGTTCACTGCATCTAACTGTTGAACTTGGGTACGTCACTGTACCTCTTTGCTTTTAACTAATTCTTTTTGTTTATTTATGGCTGAGCTGAGCCTGCATTGCTCTTAGCGGCTTTCACTAGTTGCAGAGCAGGGTCTTCTCTAGTTGTGATGTCCGGGCCTCTCATTGCAGTGGCTTCTCTTGTTGCGGAGCACAGGCTCTGGGAGACGTGGGCCTCAGCAGTTATAACACGCAGGCTCAGCAGTTGTAGCACATGGACTTAGTTGCCCCACAGCACGGGGAATCTTCCCGAACTAGGGATCAAACCTGTGTCCCCTGCATTGGCAGGCAGATTCCTCACCACTGGACCACCAGGGAAGTCCCACTTCTCGTCTTCGGATCTCAGCTATTTTACCTGTAAATACAGTAAGCATGAAGTGACAGGTACTCTCTGGGTGAGCACCTTGGAATAACTTAGCCATTTTACTAGCTCTGGATGTCAAGTGTTACACCCAGGCAACCCCTGAGACTTGAGCAAAGGTCTTTATGGCCTTTGGAACTCAGATCTATTGGAAGGAAGAAGGATACTAAACTTAACTTCACCATGGAACCATCTCTAGTCCCACCGATGCATCTGCAGAGTGGTCAGCAGATGCTCTTAATGCAGGACTATAGGGGCTGAGAGTCTCCGGGGAGTCCACCAAGGGGGTCTTTGTGTTCCTCAACCTGTCCCTAAATTACAGAGTACAGATTTGAGTAATAAAGCAGAACAGGTTCAAAGGACTTGTTACAATCTATCGAGTCAGTAACTAACAATTTTAGAAAATCCCTGAATACAAATTTATACAGTTTTGAGCTATTTCACAACTTATCAGACCATTAATCGAAGTTTTAAAAGTCCCTTAATATACTTAATCACAGCTTGTGCTTTTTTAAAGTGCTGAAATACGTTTCAGCATGCTGAACCACTGCAGCACGAGGGGAAAAAAATGACTTTAGGGAGTTCCACAAAAGCTGCCCAAAAAAGCGAATGTAAATATACTCAGCGTGAGGTCTGTTTTGTGTACAGTTTACATATTCTAGGTTGGACTTGATCTAAAGGGTTTGTGTTAGTTCTCTCACCGTATCTGCCCAGTGAGACTGTCGTGATGGAGAGGACAGTGTGCCTGACCTTCACCCAGAGCTGGGTTTGAATCCTGTTTCTGTTTCTTACTTTCTGCGAGAGCTCAGGAAAGCCATTCTGTGCTGTTGAACCTATTTCTTCTATGACAGTAAAAGGCCTACCTTAATAGGGTAGCTGGGAGGTTTAGCAAAGAACATGGCAAAGTGAAGCCCTCAAGAGTCCACCATCTCTTGAGGTGTTTGTGAGACTTCTCTGGCTGTCCAATGGTTGAGAATCTGCCTTGGTGGGGGTTTGATCCCTGGTCTGGGAACTAAGATCCCACATGCTGCAGGTCAGCTAAGCCCACACCACAGCTAGAAAGTCCATGTCCTGCAACAAAAATCCCGTATGACTCAGTGAAGATTCCCAAGTGCCACAACTGAGACCTGAGGCAAATTTAAAAAAGAGAGAGAGATGCTTGTTAAATTGAAACCATGTGCAAGAGCTGACACGGAGCAAAAGGGTCAACAGCATTCTCCACCAGCACCTTCCAAAAAACCCTACACGCCCCCACTGTCCTTCACAGAGGCCAGCATTTGAAATGCACTTATCTCCACGCATGCCTGCGTGCCAAGTCGCTTCAGTCCTGCCCAACTCTTTGCAGCCCTATGAAATGTAGCCCACCAGGCTCCTCTGTCCATGAGATTCTCCAGACAAGAATACTAGAGTGGGTTGCCATGCCCTCCTTCAGGGAATCTTCCCAACCCAGGGGTGGAACCCTTGTCTCTTAGGTCTCTTGTTTTGGCAGGCGAGTTCTTTACCACTAGCCCCACCTGGGAAGCCCCACTTACCTCCATATCTTCTATAAATTCAGACACAGCCCCTACCTCACCTTCAGTTTAACTACCACCACCTTACCTACCCCCTAGAAATAGAAGAAGAAAAAGTTTAGAATCTGGGTGGTTTGCTTTAAAAACATTTCCAAACCCTGATGATCTAGTTTGTTATTATTAATAGAATGATCTTCCTCCTCATTCCTATCTCTTTCATGTCCCTCTGTGCCTGCATCCAGAACCTTCCTAGGAGAGATTCCATTTGCAAATTACTTCCATCTCTACTTTCTAAATCTCAGATTAA
Source organism: Bison bison bison (assembly GCF_000754665.1). NCBI lineage: Eukaryota > Metazoa > Chordata > Mammalia > Artiodactyla > Bovidae > Bison > Bison bison. The sequence continues at coordinate 6,647,991 of NW_011494889.1, read as the reverse complement.
GACTTTACCGATCCTGTAGAACTGAGCTCCAAATGGGTGAAAGACACCATCAGTGATACTGGGACTGTGAAGATAAATAAGACGCAGGCTCTGCTTCAAGGCACCCATAGTCTTACAAATGTGAAAATGAATTTTTTTTTTTTTTTTTTTGCCTGGAGCATAACTGCCATGTGTAACTGCCAGATCTGGGTACTAGCCCCTGGACTCGGCCAGCCCAGCTGCAGGTCTCTCCTTAGCTGCCACTATCATGACCCCACCCAGACACCTCTATCCCAGACTCAATCTTCTGGGGGAAATTCATCATAGTCTTGTTTACTCTGTTTTTATAGATGAATGTTTTTTGTCATGCATGAGAGTTTATTAAATCAGTTCATTCTGAGTAGAGTTCACCAAAGCTTTCTCTCATGTTGCTCGAGGGCCCTTTGCCATCTGGCCTGTGTTACAGGTAGACAGTATCATAATACGATTTTCTGGTACCTAAATGGGATTCAAGTTGGATCTGGGTTATATCATCATCCTCACATTTGGTATGTCAAAGCTGGACACACTGGCTGGAAAGTTGCCGGCTTTCAACTGCCCAACAAACCAGCATTTGCATGTCCTCTGCCCTACCCAGTGAGTGTTACATGTTTCTAGTGACTGGTTTATTCTGAAACACTTCTACTAAATTCAAGCATCGTTCTGGAATGATGGCCCAGAGCAAAGGATCCTTCCCTAGTGAAACGATCCCAAATCTCCTGGTTTTAATAACTGTTTTCCACGTGAAATAAATATTGGCCATTCTACCCAAACACGCATGCTTATTGATGCTGGAAATTGTTCAGTGAAAGTGCTCAACGTTAATCTCAAATATGCCCGCTTGTCCACACTCGTGCCCCTAGAGTCACACACCTTGCAGGGCCAGGACCATGTTCTCCAGGAGGAAAAATGGTCTTGGAACAATTGCTGACTTCCTTTAATGTTGATTTCCTGGTGAGTATAACTTTTCAACACTGATTTTTGGCCGTGGTGTGTCTTCATTGATGCATGTGGGCTTTCTCCAGTTGTGGTGAGCAGGGGCTCCTCTTTAGTGGCTGTGAGGGGGCTTCTCATTGTGGCGGCTTCTCTTGTTGCAGAGCACAGACTCTAGGGCATGTGGGCTTCAGTAGTTATGGCTCCCAGGCTCTAGAGCACAGGCTTAGTCATCCTGAGGCATGTGGGATCTTCATCTTCTTGACCAGGGAAAAAGACCCTGATGCTGGGAGAGATTGAGGGCAAGAGGATGAGGTTGTTGGATGGCATCACTGACTCGATGGACATGAGTTTGCACAAACTCTGGGAGACAGTGAATGACAGGGAAGCCTAGTGTGCTGCACTTCATAGGGTCACAAAGAGTCAGATACAACTTAGCGACTGAATAACAATACATGATCCCCAGGGTAGAGGAGCCAAGACTGTGAATTCTCCTCCACTAGGGAGAAAAGAGATGTTCCTCTGTCAGGCAGCACCCCAAGTACCACCAGCATAGTTTGTTCCATGGTTATGAGCAGTCTAGGTCCTGTGGATTTATGTATAGCTACCGTACAACGAATGTTCTGTTCTTGAGAGTTCTGAAGCATATCTGTCTTGCTCTTTCCTTGAATGGAAATGTTTTGGCATACTTTGGTTTCCTAGGTAAAGAGTGTGTATTGCTCATTGGCATTTTAATAAATATTTATTTTTTGGTTGACTGGCTCATTATTCTCCTTGTCAGGTCATGTGGCTGCTTTTAGTACCAAGTTCACTCACATACAGCAGACTTCTAACTCTGCAGAGTTGTCAGCTACACAAGTCCCACAGTAGACTCATTGACTCAGCATGTCTAAAATGCTATGCTATGAAAGTGCTAGTTGCACACACACTCTCACCTTTAACTTTATAATAGCCCAAGTTGGAAGAAAGTTGGTTGTATTGTTAGCACCCACTGGTTTATGGATGGAGAAATCATGACCCCGAAGCTGCTCTATTGCAGAACGATGGGAACACCTCAGTTACTTTCCTCCTTTGTCCTTTAATTCAGGGGTCCTCAACCTCTGGGATCTAATGCCTCATGATCTGAGGTGGTGTTGTTGTTGAGTCGCTAAGTTGTGTCTCACTCTTTTGCAACCCCATGGACTGTACGCTGCCAGGCTTTTCTGTCCGTGGGATTTCCCAGGCAAGAATACTGGAGTGGGTTGTCATTTCCTTCTCCAGGCGATCTTCCCGGCCCAGGAATCGAACCCCCATCTCCTGCATTGGCTGGCAGATTCTTTATCAGTGAGCCACCTGGGAAGCAATTGATGTAATAATAATAGAAATCAAGTGCGCAGAAAATGTAATTTGCTTGAATCATCCCCCACCCATCTGCCCTCCCAGCCCATGAAGAAAACTGTCTTCCATGAAACTAGTCCCTGGTGCCAAAAAGGTTGGGGACCACTGGTTTAATGTCTCCCCATTTTCCAAATTAAGTACAGAGTTTTTAATTTGGAAGGCAAGTCTCTACACAATCTGACATCCAGTTACTTTTCCAGTCTAATTTCTTACCCCTCCTCCACCCTGCCCACCCTAAGGAATATCAGAGTAAAGTCATGAAGCAATACTCATTGAGCCCTTGCCCTGTGCCAGGCTCTTTGCTGAGAGTTTCACGTGCATCAGCTCACGTAATCCTCTTAACAACTTCCTTGAGGTGTAGGCATTATGTCCACCTCCACTCTATAGTTGAGGAAACTGAGGTGCAGGGAGGCTGAGAAACTTGACTCAAGACCCCATGGCTACGTGCAGGTTCCCAGACCCCAGTTAGCCTCTGCCTACCTGCTCACTCTGCTCAGGTACCCGTGCCCTGCCTTAGGTGCCTGGCTGACCCTGACTCCTCTCACTGATCATCATCTTCCTGAAACCTTTCCTAGCCCCACTCCCCTAGTGGAAATGTCCCCTCTCACCTGGACCCTCACTGTTCCCCAGTATACAGCTCTTTTGTACCATGTGTTACACATTTTATCTCACCTGATGCACTAAGTTCCTTGAAGACAACATCTGCTCTTTAAGTTCTCCGTAAACACAGACCCTGGCACAGTACCCTGGCTCAGATTGAGACATGCTCCACAGATGCTGAAGGAATGAATGGATGAAGGTTTCTTGATTCCTGCTCTGGGTGTTCACCCACTCAACTAGTTGGGGGAGTGGCCAGGAGTCTCGGAGAGTCACTGGCCATTGTTTTCAATCCACATCCCTTGGGCAAGTTTCTTCTTAGCTGAGGTTTCTAAGTCTAAACAAGATGAACCGGGTACCATTGTCGGATGAGAGGACAGCCGCTCAGGCTCTTTGAAAAGACAAGGAGGGCCATTCATGTGTTCACCTGGAAGGCAAGAGAAAACACTCATTTATAAGCTGGAGCCCAGGAACAAAGCTCCATGATGGGGACACTTCCCAGTAATGGAGCCTGTTGGCGGTCTCCATTCTGCGGAGCCATGATCAAGCGTCCTCATGCATTCTGATCTTTGAGGAAAGCTGATTCCATGTGATACAAAAGGGCCTGTCAAGGGTATTTGTGTGGGACCTAAGCAAAGTTCACTTTCACAGGTTGGCAAGCTGGAGCTGCATGCCATCCATCCCAACACATAATAAATGCTTCTGACATTTGCTTCAGACATGGCATGCTAGGAGGGCTTTTAAATTCTCAAATGCAGTAGTACACCTTATTGATCAAGCACCTTGCATTAAAGGTTTCCAAAGCCTCTCAGCTACTGGTAGAATTCCCCCCTCCCAGGTCCTCTCCCTAGCCCCAGCCTTCCAGGCAAAGAGGATTATCGTTGTTGGATTATGGGTGCATGCATGCATGCTCAGTCACTTCAGTCATGTCCTACCTGATGGACTGTAGCCCATCGGGTCCTCAGGCCATGGGCACGAATACTGGACTGGGTTGCCATTCCCTTCTCCAGGGGGTCTTCCCTACCCAAGGATTGAAACATTGTCTCCTGCATTGCAGTCAGGTTCTTTACTGCTAAGCCACTGGGGAAGCCCCTGGATTATGAGTCTCTACCTTAATTTGACAGTTTTTCTTTTTCAGTTCTTACCATAAGCACACAGGAGAAGACTGCAGTTAGGTAAATCTCACATTTATTTGGTAATTCTCTCCCTCAACTCGATCTGATTCTTCACACAGATATTTTAAGAAAGGAAAGAGAAAACATGTCTTCCAAATAATCCTCCATATTAGAATTCACCCTTCTGCTTTGAACTTGTGTCTTGCTGCCAGTGAGGGCTTCCCTGCCAAGATCCAGTCAGTGAAGGAAATTGGAGGTGGTCAGCGGTTTGCCTCTGCCCAGAGGTGGCCAGAGCTTTTCATTAGCATTTGCTCCTTTACTCCCCACTGGGCTTCACTCATCCCTGCCTCTTATCAGCATGCCCTTCACCTTGGGGGCTACCCAGGTTTATCAGATCCCTTCTAGTTCTTCCAACCAGCAGGCAGCTTTGAACTTCGGGCTCTTTGGAGCTAAGCAGAGAATTAAGTTGCTTTGGTTCTAAAACTTGAAAATAAAGTGATCTGAAATGGAAATGCCACCTTCTCCCTTTTCTGTTATCATAGGTCTGACTTTCTTTACCACTCCCTCCAGCCAGGGCTCTATGAACATTGTGTTTTTCATGTGTGTTTAGTGGAATTGGAGACAGGCACTCTCAAATAGGTAGAAAAATGAAAGTGAAAGTCACTCAGTCGTGTCTGACTCTTTGCGACCCCATGGACTACTGTACTCCATGGAATTCTCCAGGCCAGAATGCTAGAGTAGGTAGATCTTCCCTTCTCCAAGGATCTTCCCAACCCAGGGATCGAACCCTTGTCTCCCACATTGCAGGCGGATTCTTTACCAGCTGAGCCACCAGTGCTCTGTGCATACTGTGTGTTTCATGCATGTTTAGTGGAATTAGAGGGAGGCACTCTCAAATAGTGAGGCCTTTTGGAGGAACTGACAGTGAAAGCATTGGAGTAATTGTGGCTAGAGTTGCTGGTATTGAACTTTCCTCATCTTTTTTCATTGAATGAGAATGAAAGTCTCTAAGACTATGAAGGGCCCAGGGATTGAGATGTGGGATGATGTCTTCCTCCCCCTCCCTCCCTCTCCCCACCTCTTTTAGTCTGAGGAGGTCCCAAGAACGTGGAGTAGGGCATGGCGATCCATCGGGTGCATCAGTTTTTGATGAAATGTTTATTTACCCTAAGTGTTAGCCAAGACTGTTACAGATTTCAGCCTCTTGGCCCTAAAGATCCCTCAGGTGCTTTTTGTCACTAGGACAAGAATCTTCTTCTTCTCTTTCCTGGAACTAAAGCTGCAGAGTTCCAGCTGGAGAAACAGCCTCATCCTGGAGTGTGCACCCCAATGGCTTGTCCAGGAGGGGACTCCCCAACCTTGCATCAGATCCCACCTCATCAGGATGCTTTCTCTCCCAACACCAAGCATGTGGGCCTAGAAAAACCTCAGTGCTGAGCATGAGGGGGTTCTGTACTGGCTTACCTAACATCTGGCCCCAGGAAGCACTGAGAACTCAGGCTAATGCTGACACCGCTAGATTCTACCCAGGCCTCATTCATATGAGGTGTTGCCAGGAACAAAATGATCGACCCATGAGAGATGCACATATTTAATAGAACTTGGGAGCAGCTCGGACAGTGTTCCTAACTGACAGTTTTGTAAAGAAAATGGATGGAAGTGATGAATACCAGAGAAATACACAGCTAATTATTAGATGATCATGGCTGTTGCCTTTTTGATTTAGAGAACTACACTGTTTATTGTGGTGCTATACTAAATTCCATGGTGGGCCTGGTAGCTAGTATTTCTAGACAGTCCCCTGACAGGGTCACTTGACTTATTTTCAGAGTTCGGGTGTTTATTTATCTAGGTCAAAGGCCAGAAACAGTGGGATATTGAAATTCCTGGGACCAAGGAGAATCCAGCAGTGAGGTACAGAAGACACTAAATCAAGTGTCAGGTTAGCAAGCTGAAGTCTTCATATTTATGATAAACTGGGCTGCAGAAAAGAAAAACAGTTTCCCTTGGCCCTGTTGGTGGCCAAGCTGAACAGCATCTTTGATGACAGCCAGCACCAGCAGACACAGAATTTCTTGAATGCTCACTATTTAAAGACAGATCTGTTAGTTACCTCTCTAGTCAGAATCCATGAGTGAGCTTGAGCAGTAAATGGGCCTTTTATAAATAACGAGAGTCACTCAGTCATGTCTGACTTCTTTGCGACCCCATGGCCTATAGCCTGCCAGGCTCCTCTGTCCATGGAATTCTCCAGGCAAGAATATTGGAGTGGGTTGCCTATTCCCTTCTCCAGGGGATCTTCCTGACCCAGGTATTGAACCTGGGTCTCCTGCACTGCAGGCAGATTCTTTACCATCTGAGCCACCAGGGAACCCCAGTAAGTTCCCAAATCCAAACTGAGTCCCTTTGAAAGAATTCTAATTTAAGGAGTTCCCACTACTGCTTTGGCTCAGTTGGTAAAGAATCCGCCTGCAATGCAGGCAACCCGGGTTCTATTCCTGGGTTGGGAAAATCTGCTGAAGAAGGGATAGGCCACCCCACTCCAGTATTCTTGGGCTTCCCCTGTGGCTCAGCGGGTAAAGAATCTGCCTGCAATGTGGGAGACCTGGGTTCAATCCCTGGGTTAGGAAGACCCCCTGGAGAAGGGAAAGGCTACCCACTCCGGTATTCTGGCCTGGAGAATTCCATGGACTAAGCCCGTGGGGTTGCAAAGAGTCAGACACGACTGAGAGACCTTTACTTTCATTACTGCTTTTCTCGAAAATGTCTTCCATGCTGTGTTTTATCTGTTGAATGGGTATTTCCAAAGATAAAATAACCACAGTCACCTTCTGGTGACTGACTACGATGGTTTTCCTACTCAGTATTCAGAAAAATCTCCAATTGTCACTTACCCAGGATTTATAAAAAATCAGGCAACAGAGAGAGTGGGTGGCAGTTGGAAGGCATGAGCTAACCTAGCATCTATGCAGATTGGAAAGCCTTGGATAAGCATGGAGTTCTGTACTGTATGTTGATGTAACATTTTCTCTCTTTAGATCTCTCCTACAGGTAAAAACTATTAAGAATCTAGCGACTAGATCTCCTGAATTCGTGGTCTAAGGTGTTTACAGGGAGAGCAGAAATCATCTGCTCTCTAGGACACCAGCTTGTACAGCAGTGTCATGAATGAGGGTTCAGTGGGATGGTCACTATTATTTATTGAAGACCTACTTTGTGCTAAGTACTTAGCATGTGCGTGCATGCTAAGTCACTTCAATAGTGTCCAACTCTTTGCAACCCTATGGACTGTAGCTTGTCAGGCTCCTCCGTACATGGAATTCTCCAGGTAGGAATACTGGAGTTGGTTGCCATTTCCTACTCCAAGGGGATCTTCCGACCCAGGGATGGAACCCAGGTCTCCCGCATTGCAGGCAGACGCTTTAACCTCTGAGCCACCAGGGATAATAATCCCTCTAGATTGGGATTATTATCTCCATTTTATTCATGAGGAAACTGTTAAAATATGTTGATAGTCACATAATTTGTAGAAGCCAGGACATTCTGACTTCAGAGTTCATGATTTTTCTAGATGTGGCTTGCAGAAGGTGAAGCCTCATCCACAGATATGCATTAGAAAAAGGTACAACTAGAACTCAAACCCAGGCACCGGGTCTCCAGAGCTTGTGCTGCCAAGCTCCGGGCTGTGCTCCACATGGTCAGAGGGAGGACCTGTGGACAGTGAGCATTCTAAACGTTGGAGAGAAAATTCCACATCCCGCTTTCCTTCAGACCCAAGAATACCTGTGTCTTAGGATGTATCTCTAAATAGCTCATCCATTTCAAATAAGTATCCTAGCACTGAGCTAAGAGATGAAGCCTTTGCTAACAGGCGGCTGTCAGAGTCACCATCCTTGTGACAGACCAGCCCCTGAAACATGCCCGTCTCCTTTCTTGAAGCCTGGCCAGGCTTTTCCCAGCCTGCTAGTTGGGGTGAGGGGCCCTGGTCCCAGGGACTGCCTGGTCATGAGCTTCATGGGAAGGACTTTTCCCCTGGCTTCATTCTCCCTCCTTCCAGCCCTGCAGTCCCCTGCTGGCTGCCTGGTGACAGATGCTAGGGATGGAGGGCATCGGGGAATCCTCCTACCCCGCTCCCTGAGCACCTCTCTTACTGCTCTGTTTTCTGGTCTCACACGCGTTCTCCCACACTTAGCTCTAGTGTACCACCACCCGTCTCTCTTCCCAGCCTGGCTTTTAATAATGTAAATCTTTCCTCTCTGACGGCATCGCTGCTCGTTATTTGCTGTATGGCACCATCTGAGCTTGGGCTGCCCCTGATGGCTAAGTGGTAAAGAATCTGCCTGCCAATGCAGGAGTCGTGGCTTTGATTACTGGGTCAGGAAGATCCCCTGGAGAAGGAAATGGCAACCTACTCCAGTATTCTTGCCTGGGAAATCCCATGGACAGAGGAGTCTGGCGGGTTACAGTCCATGGGATTGCAAAAGAGTCAGACAGGACGGACTAAACAACAACATCCATAGGCACCTCTGAGAAGCCAGCTGCCCCCAATACAGCGTCAGCACCCCCATCTCTGTAAAGGTAGTTCAGAATGGGCCCAGCCCAAAGTGAGACAAGTTCAAGCCCCACTGGGTTCGGTGGGAGGACAGGGCTCCTTCTCTGGCTCTGGCCCAGGACACTCACTGTAGGAGGAGCTGGTCGGGCCCACAGGCTTCTCACCTTTGCCAGGGAACTGTCTTCGGACGAGTCACTTGAATACCCTGCACCTCAGTCTCCTGGGCCTTACGGTATGGATGATGGCTGTAATAACTGTAATAAACTAACTTAACAAAGCTGTTGTGGGGCACCAAATGGAAATGAGATAGTCCTTTGCAGAGGAAAGTTTGTAAAAGAAGTATGGTGGTAGTGTAGATGGCTGACTGCCCGGGTGATTGATTTTGTCAACACCGAGGAGACACTGCCTCAAAACAGGCCTGGAGCGCCCTCAGCCTCCTGAAATCTGCCCTCCGCCCCTCAAGCTCGGCACTGGATTCTATTGTCCTGGACCTCCTCTAGGCGAAGAGAGCCTCCTGGCCTACGAATGTGTCATGGAGGACTACCACTGTGGTTTTATGCAAAGAAATTTAATCCAGTTTTGATCTGTAACTAACAACTAAACTACCTGGAATCTCTGGAGTCCCTTCAGTGTGACTCTGTGATTCTGTGACAGCAACTCTGTGCAGATGGAATAATGGCTTGGTAACCTTATGTTCGAAAGCCCTGTCTGTAAATGTAGGGAACCTGTTTGGTTCTCCCTGGACATCCTAGCATCAGAGTTATTTGAGACCTCCAAGGTTATTACTATTTGGCATATGATTCCGTGGTCTCCTTAAAAACTCCTGGATGGACTTATGTGACAGTCCAGTGGTTAAGAATCTGCCTGCCAATGCAGGGGACACGGGTTCGATCCCTGGACTGAGAAGATCCCACATGCCGCAGGGCAGCTAAGCCTGTGCTCCACCGCTACTGAAGCCTGCTCGCCCTGGAGCCCGTGCCCCACAACAGGAGAAGCCCACGAAATGAGACGCCTGTACACTGCAACAATGAGTAGCCCCCACTCACCGCACACAGCAGCAAGGACCCAGAGCAGCCCCAAATAATTAACTAATTATTTTTTTAAAGGTAATTTCAGATATTTCTAGAAATTTTATCAGAAAAATGTCTAAACCTTCTTCTGTTTTAAAATCCAATTTTAATTTGCTTCTTTACAAAACATCTTTGGCCCTCTCTCCTATCACGCACATTTGGTAACTCAAAAGGGTGAAGGAAAGTCAACCTTGTGGGTTTCAGTGTGCCAGTGATTGATCAGCAAGAGACTCTTACATTAGGCTCTAAGTAGGAAGTGGATGTTAGTCGCTCAGTCGTGTCCAACTCTTTGCGACCCCATGGACTGCAGCCCACCAGGCCCCCTGTCCGTGGGATTCTCTAGGCAAAAATACTGGGCTGGGTTGCCATTTCCTTCTCCATCTAAGTAGGAAAGCACTCTTTAAATAATGGCTGGAAAATCACACCCTTAATCCTTTGCAGCGTGTTTTAGAAATTGGTACTTCATCAAAATCTTTTATAATAGATTTGACAGAATGTCCAAAGCATAGAAGAATATGGAAGATTGCTCAATTTCTTGGTAGATCAGAAAAGTGAGTGTGTTGAGAAGAATACACTTTGAGAAATATATACTGTTTAAGGTGCCTGTCTCTTCAATCATCTTACTTAGAATGGCTGGAGAATTTTTCTGAAGTGGCTAATGTACCATAAGTAGACATTGTGAGTATATTATCTTGTGTGATCAAGACAGAAAAGAAAGGATAAAATAAGAGAAATAGCTCATTTAGCTTTTAGAGCCTCAGACCCAATTTTACACAGATTACTCACCTTTACAGAAGACATAAGCAGACTGTATATGCCTTAATTTAATTTGAGGGGGAAGAAGAAGGAGGATATTTTATTCTTGTCTCTCTTGTCATTGTGTGTATTCATTAAATATGTTTTTGCCTTAATTTTTTAAATTAAGCCTAAGAGAAGGGCTTCTAATGCCATTAATTTGATGCAGAAAGTCTATTTTGTACTAATTAGTTTGAAGAATGCAAATCAATTCCTTTTTTCCTTCAAAGAATGATATTTCACATTCGTATGCCCTTCTAGAGTATGTCTTTGGTTTTGTTTGTTTGTTTGTTTGTTTGTTATCTCTTCACGCCTGCATGGGAGGTAACACAACAAGCCCGCATTAGGGATAAGGAAGCCAAGCCCTCCCTCCCATACCCACCCCAATGGGTGGCACCTTAGGTGAACAGTTGCGCCTGGTGGTGATGTTTGCCTAAGAACCCAGTCCCCTGGCTCCTAGTTCACTGCAGTCAGTGCCCATCACACCTAGAACCTGTAAGAATGGAGATATACTTCAGATACGATAGAGCCTGTTGTTATTCTCCCATGTTTTTTCCTCAAGAGCCGAATCCCATCCAGACACACACAGAAACCAGGCAAGGCTTCCTGGTGTGCTGCGGGCAGCCCAGCAATGCTTCCTGCCTGCCCATCGGCTCCATCAGGCAGGGGCTGGATGTCAGCTCACTCTCTGGTCCAGGTCTGGTCCAAGCCTCTCTCTCTCTCTCTCATCTGAGCTGAGAAAGTTACCCATGAGCGATGGCAAGGTGGATATTTCCATGGCTTACATGCATCACAGTCCACCCTAGCGTCACTGCGTGCCTCAGTGGGACAGAAACTGACCCTGGGCTGGAGCTGTCAGTGCTCCCGGTTCTGCAGTTTGGAGGTTCTATCTCAGGAGATGGCTCCTTTGGGTCTAGAACCCCCTCTGATGGTCTCACCTGCTCTTCTCACCCCACCATGCTTCTGGTTGGTGGGTTCTGATGCACCCATCTTATGTGACTCTGCATGCCTCAAAGAACCACTTCCAGACGTATTTTAGGAACTTAAGAATATATGTGGAAGGTGAAGATCATTCTAATACTGCTGGAATTGAGACAGAAATGATGCTATCCAGTGTTCATGGTTAGGTTGATCTGACATCACCATGACCAGCTTCTATTGAGCTGATTCTTAAAACTCTGAACTTAGACAGCAGGATAAAGAACCAAAATATAGAAATAGAACGCAGCTGAAAGATGGTGGTGGTTAATTTACTCTGCCGTCTAACCTTGTAGGGAAAACTGTCCTTGCCAGCACACTCTCATTGCACCGACGGGGGCCAAGACACCTGCCAGGGACTGATCCCTGTTACATGTGTGTTGGTCTAGAGCCTTCATTGTGAGGCTCCACAAAGGAGCTGAAACAAAGTCACACCTGTGCAGGACTGCTGTGCCCTCTCCACGTCCCACCACCTCACCATTGCCTGTAGTCTTTCTCTGACCGATGAGCGACCCTTTGAATGGTCAAATTGGCCCCCAGCCCTCCTGAGCCCTATAGTCTGAGGACAGCCTGTGACCAGACAGCTTGTGGGTGGAGATACAGGCGGTGAGGAACCTTTCTGGTCGGTCCTCAGCCTCAGTATAGGCTGGGGTCTGGGTGATCACATGGACGGAACAGTGAGCACCGTGCCTGTTGTGGGCTCCCCAGAAGGCTGAGGCAGTCGGCGCTGCTTCACATTGATGGAGAGTCTGTCCAGTTCAGAGTCGAGGCTCTGTGAGTCTCACAAACCCGCCTCTCCATTAGTCCCGCCAGGCCATCCAGGAGGAGGCGCTGGAATGATTAATGAGCAGGACAGCAAGATACATGCTGTTGGGAGCAACACCTGTCCTGCACCAACCACTGAAAACTTCAATGAATGAGACAAAGTGGAGTCTCTGCCAGGGAGCACTTCGGTAGGTGAGGTGCTCAGCTCCTCTCAGGGAGTCAGGGCACTGGCTGGCATTCCCCAACTCTGGGCCTTTCTAGATCCTCAGTTGCTGGGCCTAAAATACTCCCCTTGACCCTGAGAGCTGGGGAGAAGGCTGTGCATGTCGACAGCTGTGGGGACCCTCTTCTCAGGGCAGTGGTGAGAAGGAGGGTTGTAGGAGATGTTGCCAAGAACCTACCAGTGTTTGCAACAAAAGCACAAACTCCTGGCAAGAAGTTGGGGGACTTTCTTGATCACAAGTGGTATCTCCTTAGCACTTTAATTACAGAGGATTAGTAGGAAGTGGAGTGCTGGGCTCAAGGAATAATGACACAAAGAAATGAAGCAGAGAAACCCAATTTCCTTCCTTTAAGGGTGAAAAAAATATATATCCATTTATTTAAATGAATTGCAAAGAAGAGAATGGAGGGTGGCATTTACCTCAGCCCAGAATTCAGTGAGTTTTTAAAGAGCTGTGGATCTCCTTGGTCAGACCAGCGGCTGAGATCTGCAGCTTGTCTGGGAAAATTGAACCACAGGCCTGGAACTTCATTAAGATTCAGAAGCCTTCCCCCTGAACAAATGACTCACCGATCCAGTCCCTTCTCTCCTGCTTCTCCTTGTGGGCCCTTGCCTGGCTTAGCTCATATTTTACATTCAGCACCTCTAGTTACCCAGAGATTGCATGTGAAATTGTGAAATGGAAAAGCAGTCGGCCATGTGACTCCATCAGTTCTGCCTGGGGTTGCATCATCCCTGACTTGTAGCACTCAGGGGCTGGGCTAGGAGGTTGTCTGACAGAAAGCCCAGAGGCCCCAGGCACCTACCCAAAGTTGCAATTTGAATACATGCTCTTAGCACACCTGCTGTGTAAGTGGGGCAAATCTACAGACATGAGTGGAACTGAAAGAAGATTGGAGACATTCACAGTGAACAAGAAAATTGCCAGAATGAAATGTAGACAGATGTGATGGTTATTGTCATATATGCAGTGACTGTGTATGAGACTAGATGGTGTTTTACTTATGGGAGCCTTGTAAGTCCCAGCACTTCATATCCAGCTCCATCTGCAGTGATTCCCCCATGGCATCCTGTTTGAGTCCAGGGCAAAGTGTTCTAAAACCTTATCATTCACACTGTGATTGGAAAATGCTAGAATATCGTGATTCAGAGAGAGGCAAGTTCAGGCAGGAGGAGGAGGGGAGGCAGAAGATGGGGGAGGAGGAGGGGGAGAAGAGGAAGGAGGGGGAGAAACAGGAATCAAGAGGCCCCTACTCTGTGCTCAGTACTTCACATGTCAATTCATTCTCACAACAATCCCATGAGATAGGCATTGTTCCTAATATACAGATGAGAAAACTGAGGCTCTGAGAAGTTTGACTGTGTATGGAAGGCAGTAGTTGGCATAATGGAAAATGTATGGGTTGGATACTTTTCGGGGTTTTGGAGTCAGACAGAGGTGGGATCAGAGCCCAGCTGTACCACCCACAAGTTCTGTAACATCTGTTTTCTCATCTATAAAATCTGGACGGTCCACCTATGCACAGGCTTATTGAGAGGGTTAAGTAAGATACCATTGGTAATAGCACAGCCTTAGCATACCATAGACCCTCAGCAAAAGACAGGTACCATTACTTGACCTCCCAGTGAGTTGGTTCTTCCCATCACGTAGCAAAGCATTGGAGCTTCAGCATCAGTCCTTCCAATGAATCTTCAGGGTTGATTACCTTTAGGATTGACTGGTTTGATCTCCTTGCTGTCCAAGGGATGCTCAAGAGTCTTCTCCAGCACTACAGTTTGAAAGCACTCAATCTTCAGTGCTCAGGTGACTCATTGGAAAAGACCCGGATGCTGGGAAAGACTGAAGGCAAAAGGAGAAGAGGGTGGCAGAGGATGAGAGGGTTAGGTTGCATCACTGACTCAATGAACATGAATCTGAGCAAACTCTGGGACATCGTGGAGAACAGAGGAGCCTGGCTTGCTGCAGTCCATGGGGTTGCAAAGAGTCAGCTTAATGACTGAACAACAAGAGCAGCAAAATATGACCTCAGTGGGAGAACAGAGATTTGGCTGTGAGAGGTCAGCTTCATCCCAACCTTGCCCTCTTCCACTATGACCAGCCTCTGTATCCGCACTAGAGTACTATTCTTAAGAGATAACAACAAGCCAGCCAGGACAGGATGCAGGACATCCAATGAGTCCAGTGCCCTAAGAGTTCTTGACGTTTCAGCTTTGCCCTCTGCAGATGAGTTCCTGTGCCTCAGCAGACAGGCTGAGATAAGCAGGAGGATGACCTCACTCGTTAGGCACAGTGGAGAGTATTCTCTGAGCATTTCTGTGTGCTTGAAATCTTTGATGTAAAATTTTACAGTCTTTTTCCCCAAAATTGATGATTGAGATTTCATCAGGCCTGAACATTGATTAGATGAAGAGGGCATGATGTAGAGAGGAGTTCAAAAATAACCCTATGTGGGACTTCCCTGGTGATCCAGTGGTTAAGACTCTGAGCTTCCAATTGCAACAAAGCTAATGTGTGTATGTGGGGTGGGGGGTGGCGTGGGTTTGATCCCTGGTCGGGGAATGAAGATCCCACATTCCACACAGCACGGCCAATTAAATAAATATATAAATTTAAATAATAAAAGTAACCCTGTTTATAACATCAGAATTTGCCTCCTTGTATTAAAAAAGTCCCCTGCCTTTGTGTCTGTCTGCCCTGCTGGTCTTTGCAAAGAGACCGTATTATGGTCTTTGCAGCCCCAGTGCCTGGCGCCTAGGTTAGGTGCTTACAGATTTGGACTGAACTAGCTCCACGGTAACAAGAGCTGGTAAGGGAGCAAATGCTGCCATTTTCTCAGGACTTGAGCCTCCAGAACTGTGCGTGAGGCTTCAGCTCGACTCCTACTCAACTCAGAGAGTCCAGGGCAAGCAGTCCATTCCCACAAGTGCCCTGCTCAGCCCTGGGATGGGGCTGGGCTGGATTGAGCACTAGAAATGTCCACATTCGATGACTTAAGAGGCAGGTCTTTAACCTGTTTCCCGCAGAGATGTGCTTTCATCCCCTGAAATGACCATTTCTATGCACTCACTTAATAGGATCCCAAATAACATGTTTCAAACAAATCTTGTATCACTTTTGCCCCTTGGAACACATTTCAAATGCTGGTCATTAAAAACAAGCCATTTTCCCAGGCCTCTAATGATGACACTAATAACTGTGGGTTTTTGTCTCTAAGAGTCCTGATGTGCAAGAGGCAAGGAGTAAATTACGGAGCTAACTTTTATGTCCAGGGTTTATTGATCTGCGAGCTTCAAGAGAACTACGCTAGCCCCCAAAGCATGGCAGTCCAGATTACCTTTTCATCTAAGTAATTGGGCCACCTGGGTACAGTTAACTTTCTATTTATATTAATAGGAAGACAAAGAGCGTGATGTGCCAGTTCTGTAATAAAGTAACAGACCTATCAAAATATTCTACCTGGTAATTATAAATAAGTCAGTTTTCCCATGACCTGCTGAGGATTATGTTGCTAATTCATTGTGCATTTTATCGTAATTTGTCATGAGATGATTCCACACTGCCATATACACTTGTGTCTCCAAAGGACATAAAAGTGCTCCGTCATAAAGTATCCAAGTGTCTTGCTGCTGCTGCTGCTGCTGCTGCTAAGTCCCTTCAGTCGTGTCTGACTCTGTGCGACCCCATACACGGCAGCCCACCTTAATGCCTGTCATTTCCTGCCTTTGTTTCTTAACAGGTGAAAGTCATGCTTCGCATCTGTTCCACGCTGGCTCGCGATACCTCAGAATCCAGCTCTTTCTTAAAGGTGGACCCGCGGAAGAAGCAGATCACCTTGTATGACCCCCTGGCGTGTGGAGGTCTAAATGCCTTCCAAAAGAGAGGGAACCAAGTTCCTCCCAAGATGTTTGCCTTCGATGCGGTTTTTCCACAGGATGCTTCTCAGGTGGGTAGTTTCAAGAATTTGTAATTCACTAGGACCCAAGAGCTGCCTTCCAGAACAGTCTGTTGGGTCAGTTCCACTGTCCACATAGCAACGTTTGCAAGGCAGTTTGAGTTCCATTGACTAGTTCAGTCCTTTTGAATGGTTGGTGTCACACCTTGGGCAGGCTGTGCCAGGATTTCAGCAGAACATACTCTTGGAGAGAAGGAAGAGTGAGCCAATCGGTGGATGGCAAACAGGAGCAGGAAGGCAGCAGGCCAAATTGGAAGCTTCAGGAACAGCTGCATCAAGGTGCTGGCAACTGGTCCACTGGGACCCCACTTCTGCCTGGACATCTGCAGTGGACCACCAGGGACGTGTCTCTGCCTGGGCTTCTGGGTGTGAACCTATAAGAAGAGAAAAGGTGTTTCAAGGAGCTGGGTTAGAATTAGGCAGGGTTCTCCAGCTCCATCAGAGAAGGCAATGGCACCCCACTCCAGTACTCTTGCCTGGAAAATCCCATGGATGGAGGAGCCTGGTAGTCTGCAGTCCATGGGGTCACAGAGAGTTGGACACAACTGCGTGACTTCACTTTCACTTTTCACTTTCATGCATTGGAGAAGGAAATGGCAACACACTCCAGTGTTCTTGCCTGGAGAATCCCAGGGACAGGGGAGCCTGGTGGGCTGCCATCTCTGGGGTCGCACAGAGTTGGACACGACTGAAGCGACTTAGCAGTAGCAGCTCCAGCTCCATAGAGGGTAGTCCTAGTGAGGACCTGGAGTGTTAGGCAGAAAAATTGAGGCTGTCATGTAGTCCTGTGGCCTGGGTCAGGCTAGGGATAGCTCTTGCTGCTTTACAAACTGCTCTAAACCTAGTGGATTAAAACAGGAATCATTTATTATCACTCATGAGTCTGTGGGTCAGCTGAGCATTCCTCTACACCCAGCTTGGCACACCTGTGCATCAGTGATCAGCTCTGGTTTGGGTCAGGACCTCCATTGATCTTAGCTGGATGCTATCACATGTTTGAGGGTTGGCCAGCTGTAGGCTGGTCCAGAGTGGCATTGGCCAGCTCACTTGGTCTGTCTTCCACGTTATCTCTTATCAACCTGCAGGCTATCTTGGGCTTGCTGTCATGGCAGTGACAGGATCCAAGCTTGCAGGCCTCTTGTGGTCTTAAGCTCAGAACTGACACATCGTCCCTTTTGCTGAATTTGATTGGTCAAAATTTGAGGGGTGGGAAGAGGCTCTGCCTCTTGATTGGAGGAGTTGCAGAGTCACATTGCAAGGGGAAAACACATGGGGCGGGGGGAGAATTGTGGCCATTTTTGTTGTTCTGTTATGAGTGTAATTTGGAGGCTTCTTGGGGGCCCAGGATGCCAAGATTCCTTAACCAAAGCTCCTGGAACCCATCCCAGTAGGAACAGATGTCTACTAGAAGATCCACTTACACCATCTGGTGCAATTCATCTGCCATGAATTGGTGCACTAGATCGTGTAGCAGACATCTGTAACCCAGGTTATAGGTGTACAGTGGCCTACTTTGCCTGCATTTTGGCATCAGACGCCTGCATCTTCCTGATAAATTTCCAGTACTTCCCAAGATTTATACAAAACAACGTACAATCAGATAACTAATAGCCTAGAGCAGAACCTGCAGACAGGGTGCTGATGGCTGCCATTTGCAGCTCCTGTTAATTTCCTCCACGTGGCATCTGAGTGTAGGAAGTGGTGATAGTCACATGGGCGCCTATATTACACCATAGGCACTTAGCACATATTATAGGCTCCATTCATTAACAAGCCGAGCATGTGGCTTCCCCAAAGAGTTTTACCATGAAAAGATGAAGTACTTTATGAATAAGTTCTATAGTTTCTCTCTTCATTACATTTTTTGTGTGTTGTACCACCCAATGGGCTCACTAATCTAAACCTGATATTGGGTCTAATAAATGACCTACAAATAATTTAATTAAGCTAAAACTTTTCAAAAGCAAAACTCCCTAAGTCATAAGAATTCCAAAGCAAACCCTAAATTAAGTGTGGCCTATTAATGAGTTTTAGATTTATTCTGGAAAAGGGAGCCACCTTTATTGCTAGTCTTTGCTTACATTTCACACTTGGTTCCAGGGCTCATGTGCTCACTCTGTCAGTTGCACTCACTTCAGAGTGCTTTGATTTTGCTACAATTCTAATATAGTAAATGACAGTTCTATAAATTAGTAAATTTGCAGTTTTCAAGAAGTTTCATGTACATTAACCCACTTGGACTCTTCTTGGAATCCAGTGGTATTGGAAAGGGAGTTATTGCTATTTTCACATTACAGACAAGGAAACTGAGACTCAAAAATTCAGTCTCTCATTCATAGACCCTTTGCTGGGTGGACATCCGTCCTGGATTCTTCCTAGGAAACAATTTGTGTCCTGCTCAGTATGGTGTTGTATCTTTGTCCTCCCGCCATTTTATCCACTGTTTACTAGCAATGTGTCCTTGGGCAAGTCACTTCACCTCTCTGGGCCTCAGCGTGCTCAACCATAAAATGAAAACAAGATCAAAATATGCCTCATGCGGTTGCTGTGATTCACTGCGTGGATACATATGAGGTGCTTAGAGCAGAGCCTGGATGTAGTGAGTGTCCGATAAATGCTATTTTTACTATTCTGTTGTCATTGTTAATAGTGATATCAGGCTGCTGGCATGGCCAGCCTCAGCCCCTTTGAGGGAACACGCTTTGAGCCTCCCAAACGGGAAAGTAGGGACATGTGCCGAAGGGGCCTCTGCTCTCAGGCCCTGTGGTTGTCCTGTGAAGCAGCAGCCACCACAGTGGCCCAAAGCAGTCATGAGCTTCGCTTTCACTGGGTCTCTAAGGACATCAGATTCCTGAAGCTAAGCAGTGATTAGAACAGCCCTTGCTCCTCCTTATAAGCTACCCTCAGTACCGTCAAGTGGGCTTGGCAGTCATCAGCTGCCCATTGCTGGGGCAGACCTCTGCTGGGTCCAGCTTTTGGGAGGTGTCTTAGTCCATTTGCACCCTCTTAATGAAACAGCACAAACTGGGTGTCTTACAGGCAAGAGAAATTTATTTCTTACAGTTCTGAAGGTTGGAAGTCCAAGATCAAGGAGCTGGCAGTTTCAGTGTGTGGTGAGGGGTGCTTCTTGATTCATAGACAGCTGTCTTCTCCATACATCCTTACATTGTGGGATGAGCAGGAGAGTTCTCTGGGGCCTCTTTTGTAAGGGCGCTAATCTCATCCACGAGGGTTCCACCCTCATGACTTATCACCTCCCAAAGGCTCCACCTCCAAATACCATCACATTGAACATTCAACATATGAACTTGGGTGGAGGAAGGGGAACACAAACATTCTGTCATCACCAGGAAGGGTGGGCGGGAGAACTGAGGCCTGCCTATGGGGAGCCCAGCCCTGCCCATGGAGTCTGCTTGGGAAGGCTCCTGCCCCTCAGTTCAAGGGGAAAGACAGCAAAGGGCCTCCAGGGACCACAGTTAGCTCCTAACAAACACCAGATGGACATGTTGCTGAGCATTCTCTTCTCAGTGAACACTGAGCAGGAATTCTGCACCTGCCCACCCACCTGCCCACCCACCCTGTGCCCTGTGAGGCCGCTCCTGTATCTCTCTGACCTCGGGCCTTTGGACAGGGGAGTCAGGGATGTGTGTGGATTTGGCTCACATTCAAGCATCTTTCTCTTTGCTGACCTTGAACCTAATATGGTTTTTTTATGTATGGCTCTAGATGGGCTCTCAACCTCCTAGATCCCATCTCACTTCATATCCAAGGAAGGCAGGATTCATTTGCTGATAACTTCTCCCGGTCCTGCAGAGGCACGTTAGCAAATTCCATCAAGTTTCCACTGCCTCCATCTCAGGGTTTGGCACTGGGCTCTCGTTGCTTAGGCTCTGGGGGTGAGACAGAGCCTGTGGTCCCCACCGCAGCCTTGTCCAGCTACCGCCTTCGTTGAGTGGGAGCCCCCAGTAGAGCTGCCGAGCTGACCACCAGAACAGCTGACAATTGTTGGGAGTGTGGTTTTTCTGTTTCAGTTCAGGGGAGAAAATTGATTTTTGAACACTTAGGTTCATTGTGTTGCTGCAACCTGGAGTTGAATAACTGCATTCATTGCCGAGGCTGCAGTTCTCAGATTCCCACTAGGAGGCACATTGCTCCGATGCCCGTGGAGCTATCAGTCTGCACGTCCTCCGACTGCTTCAGATCCGCCACGATGCTGAGGCAGAAAAGAAGGTGCAGCACATGGCGAGTGATTTGCCCTCTCGCTGCCGTGAAAGCCTTGGATGCTAACCAGAGGGACTTCCCAGATCCCCAAATCCATTCATAAAATATACTTTCTTATCATTTGCAGAGCGCCGTATTACTGGGTGTTGATGGGGAAATACCAAAAGTCACCAAGAGCCTGACCTCTGTCCAAAGATTTAATAGTCACATTGGAGATGAGACATATAACAGGCTGAAGAAAACCCATTGTAATGTACTGACCGATGGTGATTAATTGTGTATATGTTGAGTGTATCTATAGAGAAAGAAAGAAAAAGCTGGGTTTGAAAAGGGAAGGTTGGAGATGGAGAAAGAGGAGGGAGTTAGGAAGACAAAGCAGACATCCATCATTAACCTCCCGCTTATATTAGAACTATAATGTATCTCAAGGTTACTTTTTCCTGAAATGGCACATCACCTTTTACTCTCTAATAAAGCCTAATCTATTTCATAAACTCGTGTGTGTGTGTGTGTGTGTGTGTGTGTGTGTGTGTGTGTGAAAGGATCTAGTTAGCAGAGGGTGAATGGAAAATTTAAATATTTGTACAAGGAGGCCAGAATGGCAAATCAGAGAAGGGTGTGAGGTCCGTGAAGGCACCCTGGATTCCTATTCCAGCCTGTTCCTGCCTCGCCTGCAGAGACAGCAACTGAAATGTACGATTAGCAGAAGGGTGGATTGCATGTAATGAGTGTAACGCTCAGGCTTGCAAGGGACTGGGAAGTATTAAGGGTTCTGAGGACCTCCAGGGCTCCCTTAGAGCCGAGCCATCTGAAAATGCCAAGGCTTTGTGACCCTGAGCCCCAGGAAAGCAGGCACGAGTTTCCATTGTTAATGGTCCACTCACAGCTTGTGTCTCCTCTTGTGTGTGCCAGGCTGAAGTGTGTGCTGGAACTGTGGCAGAAGTGATCCAGTCTGTGGTCAACGGGGCAGATGGCTGTGTGTTCTGTTTCGGCCACGCCAAGCTGGGTCAGTGAGAACTTCGCTTCTTCATGCTGCTTGCTGGACTCCCCATTACTTCATCCTTTCTTCTGTACTGTCCTCAGATGAAGGGGAAGGTGTTTTCCTGCAGTGCTGAACTGAATAATCATGAATAACCGTTTCTGCTTCTGAAATGTAGATGTTTACCCTAAGTGGATTCCTAGTCATCTAGTAAAGCCTTAAAGTCTAGAAGATGAACAAAGAGTAATGGGGTTGTTCCCACTTGGTCTGGGTCAGGGTCATGCCCAGAAAGCCAGCAGGAAAATTACATTTCCTGAGCAGGGGTTTTTGGGGAGCAGAGAGGGCCCCCCTTTCCTCTCGGATTCTACATAAAGCCAGAGGAGCAGCCACTGGAGCAGCAAGCAAAGCCCAGACCCCATTAGCCCCTGTCTGGGGGGATCAGTCTGGCAGCACCCCAACTTCCCACCACCCAGTGGTCGGGAACCCACCTGAGCTGAAGCACCTGGGAAAGGAGGCCTCCACACAGCTCTGTGAGGGCCTGATGACCGAATCCCCCTGAAGCGCCTTCTTAATCCTGACCTATGGCCATCTGCTCACCAGGTCTTACCTGGCATGCTTAATAAGTTAGTAATTTGGGGTGTCCCAAAAAATGGCCCTGGGCAGAGCTCTCAGCAGCAACTTTGCTATGATGGAGCCAGTTCTAGGCCAGGATAGAAAGCCCATTTCATCTCACTACCACTTCTTGATCTCTGATCAAAGCAGTGATCCAGATTTTAAAGGGAATTTGCTCATGCTATAAAAGTATACACAGCATTTAACTTGAGAAAGGATACAAAGTGTAAGCATGTGGTGTGAACCTGTGGGGTGTGATAAAAAGACCCGTAACAGTGATGAAACACCTCTAGCCTTTGCACCGTGAGGAAAACAGTGCGGAAACTGGACAGCTTGTGATATTGTGGGATCTTCCTCGAGGTCAGTTGTGATTTAACCTTGACGTCAGTCTGGGTTCTCACATTCTTTATTATAGCCCTTCCATCAGTAGTACTTGGAAATGTCTTCTTTGTCGTTGCTGTCAAATTTTGTTTTGTTGTTGAACATTTTTCACCTTTTCGTTTCCTTTCTTCCCATTCCCCACTCCCCAGGCCTTCCTCCTGAATCCTTGGCATCTATTCTTGAGACTGCAGAATGATGTCCAGACACTCAAGCTACTATTCTTTCTTCCCTCACCCTCCCAGGAAAGTCCTACACCATGATTGGCAAAGATGACTCCATGCAAAACCTGGGCATCATCCCCTGTGCCATCTCTTGGCTCTTCAAGCTGATCAATGAACGGAAAGAGAAGACTGGAGCACGTTTCTCGGTGCGGATCTCAGCTGTGGAGGTGTGGGGTAAAGAAGAGAACCTTCGGGACCTGCTGTCGGAGGTGGCCACGGGCAGCCTGCAGGACGGCCAGTCCCCAGGCGTGTACCTGTGTGAGGACCCCATCTGTGGCACGCAGGTGATTGCTTCCAGGGGCTTGGTCAGTTCCGGGTGGCTCATCCCTACCTCAGCGGCTGGGGCACTTCACCTCGTGACTCACTCAACATGTAAACTGGGAAGGCTTGCAAGTGTTT
Organism: Bison bison bison; assembly: GCF_000754665.1. Classification (NCBI taxonomy): domain Eukaryota; kingdom Metazoa; phylum Chordata; class Mammalia; order Artiodactyla; family Bovidae; genus Bison; species Bison bison. The sequence continues at coordinate 6,624,802 of NW_011494889.1, read as the reverse complement.
ACTTTAAAGTGGACTGGAACTTTATGGCCTGCAGCTGCAGGGCCAGCTGCTCGCCCAACCTAAATATTTGTACCTTGAATCTAATTGACAATGAGCAGGAGCCACAATTGTTGTAGCAATCGGGGGAAATTGAATTCACTTTTCTTTACGCCCCTTTTAAAAAAAAAAAAAAAAAGAGTACAATCTTTCTTTTGTTTAACAACAAGCCGAAATATTTACTGCTTTGCACAAATAGCTCCAGCCATTACTGGGACTGTTTATGGCTCTATAAACTGTGTTTCTGGCACTGGTTTACAGCCGGATTAGTGGTGCTGTAGGAAAAACTAATAACCACTTTCTAATTAGAACCATGATATAATTGCTAAGCCAAGAGAAGTTCCAGTTGGCCTCTTCAGGATGTCTTGCCTGTTGAAAGTGTTTCTACCTCGCTGTTTGATGGTAGATGCAGGAATGACCTGGGAGGTCCCTGGTTCACACCCAGAATAATCACCTCTTTCAGTCTCTAGCAGTAGGCTTTAGTTTCTAGTTTTTTCAGATGCCTCCATTTTAGATGTGTTCATTTTGATAAGTAGAATACCTGTCTCATCAAGTGGGATTATTTTCTCACTTGATTACCTCCATTACCCCATCTACTCATACCTGTCCATGTTCTTGCCCTGCTTAAAGCATCTCAGATCGTCCTTCTTCCATTGTGCATCCTCGTGATTCACAGCCTTACGTGGCCTTCCAGGATCGCCTGTTCCCACTTCCCTCCTTGCCACTCTTCTTAAATTACATTTAGATCACCTCAGAAAGCAGTGACTCTCAAACTTTAATGTGTATAAGAAGCCCTGAGGATCTTGTTAAAAATGCAGATTCTGGTTCCGAAGGCCTGGGATTGGGCCCCTGATCATGCATTTCTAACAAGCTTCCCAGTGACTGACCGCACTCTCAGGAGCAAGACTCTAAGCATCCACCATCCTCCTTCTTACCCTGGGCCTTTGCAAATTCCATTCCCTGTGCATGAAACAGTGCCTGCTCCTCTCCTCTAGCTCTTCATCTGGCTAACTCCTTATTTGGGTGTATTGGCTAGATGTCACTTCTTCCAGGAAGCCCTCTTGGATGTTTCTGCCGACTGTCACTTGTGATAGCCTGGTTAGTTCTCAGCAATGCCCAAGGTCTGTACCATGTCTGACTAAAATTGGCTTTTCATAGTTTTAATGATGCATCAGATATTATTTGTATATGAAACCTAAATAGAATGCAAGCTAAGTGGTCATACAAACCTTAATGCAGTGGTTCTCAAACTTCAGTCTTCATCAGAGTTGTCTGGAAGATTTGTTAAAACACAGACTGCTGGGCTCCACCTCTAGAATTTCTGATTCAGTAGGCCTGGGATAGAGCCCTGAAATATGCATTTGTAACAAGTTCCTATGTCATACTGATGTTGCTGGTCTGGGGACTGCACTTTGAGAACCACCAGTTGGAAGCATAAGACGTGCTCAGACCTCGTCTACACAGCACCTGTGATGGAGTTGGCGTGACCCTACCCACTGTTCCCACTCTAAGCACCACCTAGACATTCAACTATGCCATAACCTCCATTCACTTTGATAACATCAATAATGGAGTTCCACAGAGGTGAAAGCTCTGATTAACTGAAACCGAAGAAGAGGACAAGACCCATGTCCTCTTTACCTTCTTGCTGAAGAATATTAAACATTGTTTGGGTTATTTTTCTGCCATAATAAATATAAAACAATGAGCACAAGAAAATCTGTCTTTGAAGTTTGAGGATTGTGGTGGCCTTAAGTTCTAAATATCAACTCTCCCAGTTCAGAATTATGGGTGCAGTTAGAGTCAGAATCAGTTCAATTCAGTTCAGTCGCTCAGTCGTGTCTGACTCTTTTTGACCCCGTGGACTATATCACGCCAGGCTTCCCTGTTCTTCACTATCTCCTGGAGCTTGCTCAAACTCATGTTCATTGAGTCAGTGATGCCATCCAACCATCTCATCCTCTGTTGTCCCCTCCTCCTCGTGCCTTCAATCTTTCCCAGCATCAGGGACTTTTCTAATGAGTCAGTTCTTCACATCAGGTGGCCAAGGTATTGGGCTTCAGCTTCAGCATCAGTCCTTCCAATGAATATTCAGGACTGATTTCTTTAGGATTGACTGGTTGGATCTCCTTGCAGTCCAAGGGACTCTCAAGAGTCTTCCCCAACACCATGGTTGAAAAGCACCAATTCTTCAACACTCAGCTTTCTTTGTGGTCCAACTCTCACAACCATACATGACTACTGGAAAAAACATAGCTTTGACTCTATGGACCTTTGTCAGCAAAACTGTCAAAATTTTTACTGACCCTAAGGCTCGTACTGCAAATCATTTCCTTGAACAAATCAGAAATATTAGTTTCCTTTTCTTCCCCTCCCCTGATAAAGAAATGCAGGTCAAATGCTGATAATATTGCTCTGAGTCAGGTTTACTGTCAACATAATTGCCAAGGCATCTCATAGGATTTAGATACATTCCCCCTGATGCTTCTTTAATCAATTAATGAGTATGCCTTGAACATAATTTAGAAACTAAAGATAAAGTAGATATCCCTTTAGATGAGACAAATGATATAGATGAGACATTCAAGTATCTTGGGGTTGGTTTTTTTTTTTTTTTTCATGTCTTTTACATTTACTTCTTTAGAACTATTCTAGTAAATGTGGCCTAAAATTGACTTTAATTAAATAGCTGGGAAAATTGAGAGTTGAGTTAAAGCCAAGTAAGTTTTTTCACTTCTTTGAGATACAGTACCCTGGATTACCTGCTTCTATACAGTCTAATCTTTGACCTCAAGATGCAGTCACATCCCACATGGTCCCTTAGGTACATGGATTGCCCAGGATGTTGGGTTTTCTGAGCTCTGCAGAGGTCAGGGTGGGACACCTGCTCCCACTGAACACTGAGATAAAACCATTTGCTTTTCACATCTGCCACTTACAGATTCTGGGCTTCCCTGGTGGCCCAGCAGTAAAGAATCCACTGCCAATACAGGAGATTCAGGTTCAATCCTTGGGTCAGGAAGATCCCCTGGAGGAGGAAATGGCAACCCACTCCAATATTCTTGCCTGGAAAATCCCAAGGACAGAGGAGCCTGGTGGGCTACAGTCCATGGGGTCACAGAAGGGCAGACACGACTTAGCAACCAAACAACAAGAACAACTTACAGATTCTACTTCCGTTGTAAAATGGGTAAAAATATTCTTCTCCAATAAGCATGCTTAGGGTTAATTTTCAGATATGAATAAATTAAGCTGAGAATTTGCACATGGGCATGGGCCCTGGTTCCAGAAGGACATCCGCCTTGGAGAGTGGGGAAAGGACAGCCAGCCTGAGTGGCAGGCGAGCCCTCTTGCCTGCAGCATCAACCCTTCCCTTATGTCTTGCAGCTGCAGAACCAGAGCGAGCTGCGGGCACCCACCGCGGAGAAGGCTGCCTTCTTCCTGGATGCGGCCATTGCCTCCCGGCGGGGCAATCAGCAAGACTGTGACGAGGATGATCTTCGCAACTCACACATGCTCTTCACGCTGCACATCTACCAGTACCGCATGGAGAAGAGCGGCAAGGGGGGAAGTAAGTCCGCCTCGACCCCCGCTCCTCCTTGCCCTCCCTGGGAAGAAGGCTCTCCTCCAGGGCAGCCTCGGACCCTTTAAAACATAGCACAATCTAAGCCCTTCCCTGGTGGTCCAGTGGTTAAGACTCTGCACTTCCAGTGCAGGGAGCATGGGATTGATCCCTGGTGGGAGAACCAAGATTTCACATGCCTTGGGGCTCGGCCAAAAAGAAGATATCAAGTAAATGAATTTTTTAAAAGAAATGTAGTACAATCTCACCAGTCTGGGCTGACCTTTGCTTTTGAACATCCAAGAGAAAAGGGCTCGCTTGATAAAGATAATTTACACATGTAATTGTCATGGGAACGTAACAGAACAAACTTTAGCAAAGAAAAACAACCGCTTCATAGTATATTTTTGTTCATAAACCATAAAAGTGCTCATCATGAAAGACCAATGTGTCTTATCAAAGCACCCTGGCCATGTTACTAATCATTAGCTTGAATCCACTCTATGAACCCAGAAGAAACAAAATCATGTTTTTAAAATAGACTGTGAATCAGACTTTTGAATAGCTAACCAGATCTTGGCTGCCTCCCTCCCTCAGGTAATGCCCAGCGGTGACATTTCTCTGTGAACACCTATGCCTGGGATGTGCTCTGTGAGCAAGCTGCCCTGCCAGGAACCCAACTCAGTACTTACAGGGTCCCCTCTTGACTGTTTTCAAAGCCAGCACTGCATCACTCCAATCTTTGTCTGCCAAGTAGTATATACTCCATGCTCAGAAGTTGAGTGCCAGCACTCAGCTGAGTGTCTTAGGTGGGACCCTGGGCTGTGGGCAAAGTCGTCCATTAACCTCACTGGGCTTTTCTAAAGCAAGTGTGGCCCCCAACACTTGGCTGGCCAAGTAGCAGCAGCTCTCTGTCCACTTCTACAGGGCTTTTCAAAACCTAGGCAGTTGGCCCCCAGCACTCTCCGACTGGATGCCAGAAAGACAAACAAAAGCCCTGAGTTAGGAGCCTAACCCTGGTGTCTGAAGTTGTGGAGCTAATTGACTATAATGGGAGGCAACCAACTAACCAAATTCCACAGAACCTGGAATTAAGACATGCAGCCTCAGCCTGTGGGTGGGCCCCCCAGTTTGGGCTCCTTGTTGCCCAAAGAGTTGGAAACTGGTTCTCCTGGAGGCAGCTGTGGGGGGCTTCCATGCCCCCTTTCCGCTTAAGGGAAGTGGAAGCTCCCTCCTCCCCCCATCTCAATGCCTTTGTTTGTCCAGTCTTCTGTTATTGTTCCTATTCCTTAATTGTTGTTGTTTAGTTCAGGTTTATGAGGTATAATTTAAATTTAGTAAAAATTACCCTCTTTCTATATTGTTAAATAAATGTTTGCAAATCTGTTCAGTCATGTAACCACCACCACCACTATCAAGATAAAGAACAAAGCCATGGGTACAGAAAAGTCCCTCTCGCCCTAGCCCTCAGGCCCCTCTCCAGCCCATGACAACCACTGATCAGATTCTTGTCCTTATAGTCTTGCCTTCCTCCAGAATATCTCCTAAATGGAATCATGTGGTCCGTGTGTGGCCCTTTTGTGTCTGGCTTCTTTCATTTAATATAATGCGTTGGAGGGGCTCACCAGATAGCTCAGCAGTAAGGAATCCGCCTGCCAATGCAGGAGACGCAAAAGATGGGGGTCGATCCCTGGGTTTGGAAGATCCCCCGGAGAAGGAAATGGCAACCCACTCCAGTATTTGTGCCTGGAGAATTTCATGGACAGAGGAGCCTGGTGGGCTACAGCACATGGGGCTGCAAAGGAGTCAGAAAAGACTGAGTGACTAAGCATGCTGCAGTGCATTTGAGATACATCCTTGTAGCCGCATGGATCAGTCATTCACTTTTCTTGCTGCCTGCTCCTTTAGTTTTAACTGGGCCCAGAGATGTGCCCCGCCCTTCTCCCCTATTATGGGATTGTGTAGTCCCGGGACTAAAATCTTGCTAGATACCGTTGCTGGGGTCAGAATTCCACTAATCCAGGCTTGGACCCACAGCCTTGACTACTTATACTGGCTGCTGCCCAGGAATCCAGAGGTACTGGCCCTCACTTGCACCCGAGGAGATATGTCATCTGTCAGCTGATCAGATCACTCTGACAACCAGTGACGGTGATACAGGTCTGGCTGGGGATGAGCAAAACCTTTTGAATGCGAGTCTTTCAGGGGAGATTGATTTTCAGTGGAGGGCTCACATTATGTGTAGCATTTCCATTTAGAATAACTTGCTAGTAGAGAAGGAGACAAGGAATTAGGATAGGGATGAAATGATCCAGACCTTTAAATTCTCTAACAGAGCTTTATCCACAGTTCTCCTAACAATCTGAGAGCTGGCTTTAGATCCTGCCCTCACTGATTTTTCTGGGTTCTATCTTAGCAGCATGAATGTGGGGAGTCTGAAAAAAAATATTTATTTTATTCTTTTAAGCAGCCGGTAATCATTGTAATCAAAGCTTACAGTGGATTCTTGTACTGTCAGCAAAGGGTGACTTACTGAAGATCTGAATCTGGAGCCAAATAGCTTCCACATGTTTCTGAGCCGAAAAGCTCTGGAGGAAGGATAGTCTCCTCCTTCTAGGTTTCAAACCAAGTTAAAGCAACTTTGTTGTCAGTTTTTCACTTCCTTTCATGGGTCTGCTCTCAATCTGGAATCTGAAAGTAGGGAGGAATCTTGAAAACAAAGAAACGGTTGATTAAATTATTTCAACTCTAAGAACTTAGCTTTCAACTTCCAAAAAATGTAGGCTAGGAGAAGGAACAGGGAAGGCAATGGCAACCCACTCCAGTACTCTTGCCTGGAAAATCCCATGGATGGAGGAGCCTGGTGGGCTGCCGTCTATGGGGTCACACACAGTCGGACATGACTGAAGCGACTTAGCAGCAGCAACAGCAGGACACTCCTTAAACCCCACCATCCACCCAAGTCAGCCCTTCACCAATCCTGGGCACTTATTAAATATTTAACATCAAATTCATTTTCTTTCTATTTGTAAAGTGTGGAAGTGAATGGCTTTTAAATAATAAATTCAGGTTTAAAGAAAAGGCAGATACCATTAATGGCTTCCAGAACCTCGATAGTTACTTTCTAACATGGCTGTGGATGAGAACAAAGACAGTGCAGGCCTCAAGGCTGATGATGGGGTGAGCCCTGAAGGATCTGAGGGCGTCACCTGCCTGCCACAGCACCTGGCTTCCTGTGAGGAAGAGAATTTAGGCCAGAAGGCACATAGCCTCCTAGCCTGCGGCTTGCTTGACCTCAGTGAATTTATATCTGTTTAAAGTATAATGAGATTTGGAGCGTTGTTTAAAATGGAAATTTTGTTTACTTATATATAAGTAATAATCCCTTTGGACCTGGGAGCCAGAACTCAATTAAGGAAAAGTTTATTAATTTGTCACCCTACAGGGAAGCAGAGCAAAGCAAACTGCTGGTAACGGGCCATTAGACGTGAAGATGATGGATCCAAAGAGTTCAAATTAGTTGTCTGCTGTAAGAACTAAACACACCATGTGTGTATAGGCACCTGGATCTTATACACATATATGCATTTTATAAACACACACATACGCACATGAGTGGACCGACGAAAATGTTTTCAACATGTCCAATCAAGATAGAAAAGAACATTCTGTGTTGATATATCTCTGCTTTGCAGATAGCACTGGGTTAAGCTTAAAATATTTCCTGGTTTAAACGTTGTTGGAGAATTAGTGAGGCTGATTCTTCACCCAGCACAGAGCCTTCCCCCGCTTTGCTAAGCTACCTCTGTAAAGGCTTGAGATTCCCCTTGGAAACGGCACTATTGAGGAAGAGACCCTAAAACCATAGCAGTCAGGAGTTGCTCCCCATAAAGATGAGTGAATTAGGAGTTCAAAGCCAGATGGTACTGGTGATACTTGAGTGGAATAAGTTCACCGTATAGATTTTTACAAGTCCTACTGATTAAGATGATCTTTAAAAGCATTATTTTGATGAGTAATCTCAGTTTGCAAGCAACTTCTACCCAGGGTTAAGAATGACACTAGGTCTCTGATTTGTTCATTCACTTTATGCCTCCAGGGGAAGAAGTGTGGAGGCTGAGTGGAGGCTGGGCTGGCTGTGTGTGCAATTGTGTACAGCACACAGGCCTCCATCTGTGTGTGTGCACATGAACCAGTGGACAAGGACACGGACACTCCCTGCCTGCACTCATCTGCTTACAAGTCTCATCAGACTATTCCCTTAATCTTGGTTTCCTTTTGACCACCAGCCGCTCTTTCCTGTGTGTCTTGGAATGGCTTGAATCAGCTGATGTTCTATCCAGGGCTATGCAGTCCATAGGACTCTAGAGATCTGTTATTTGGGTGTTGAGTGTGGGAAAAAGGGATCTGGGAAATGTTGCTTTTAAAAGAGGCAGACCTGGGCCTCTGCTGTCCACCATTGCAAAGCCCTGTGAAGCAAGGATGGCCACACATGAGGGCCACTGCAGGCTCTCACATTCTCCTTGGTCAACAGCGAAATGACAGTTCCGTGTTTTGAGATTTTATAATATGATTTTTTTAAATTTATTTTTATTTTTAAACTTTACATAATTGTATTAGTTTTGCCAAATATCAAAATGAATCTGCCACAGGTAATCTTGGGCCAGGAGACAATTTTCCAAACTCTGCAGTCTGGGATTCCTACAGTGATGCCTCTTGGCCTCCCCACCACGTCCTCCAGGGCAGCTGTTTCCAATCTTCTCTTGGAGCCTGAGGCCCCTGCTCTGTCTCTTTCAGTGGATAACCAGCCTCCTGTTTAAGGAGAACAAATCAGTCTGGCTATGGCCTCAGCTTCTCTCCTCTTAGCATCCAAACCTCCTTGTCCGTGTACCTCGCTTTCCCCCACTCCTTTCCCATAGACCTGCTCCCTCCCATCTCTTTGTTCTTCATCCTGTCCCCTTCTGCCTCTTCTGGGACCTCACCAACTGGGACCCCCATCAATCATCTTTTTGTGCTTTTATTTTCAATCTCTTCTACCACTAGAGTCAGGGCTGCCTCCTCTTGGAAGGAAAAGAAGGGAAGGAACAGTAACATTGATTTAAAAAAAAAAAAAAACTTGTCTGGGGACTTCCCTCGTGATCCAGTGGCAATCTGCCTTGTAATTCAGGGAACTCGGGTTCAAACTCTGGTTGGGGAACTAAGATTCCAGGGTTAAGAAAGCAGCAACTAAGCCCATGAGCCTCAACTGCTGAGTCCGTGTGTCACACCTAAGACAAAAGATCTCGTGTGATCCAGTGAAGATCCATGTGCCTCACCTAAGACCCAGTGTAGCCAAATAAATAAATAAGTATTTTTTAAAAGCCTTGTCTGAACCCCACTTCTCCCTTGAGCTGCCTCTCCATAAGCCTTTCAGATTCTCCCCTCTGGAATATCTTTCTCCTTTAAGTCCCATAGCATTTCGGGGGATGTTAAGCCACTGCCTTATATCTCAGTCATTCTGGGCTTGTCTCAGCCCCCTCAGACAGACTACAAGCTCCCTGAGGACAGAGTCTCCTATCACCTGGCACATTGTCCTCTGCAGCCCAGGAAGGTGCCTGGACATCAGTTCTTACGTGTCCTGCCAGATGGCATGTGTGCTGTATATTAAACAGTGAGTGAATTTCTTCCTTACCTCATTTAGCTGATTCATAGAGAGGTGATGGTAGTGGTGGTTTAGTTGTTGAGTTGTGTATGACTGTGATCCCTTGGACTGCAGCCCGCCAGACTCCTCTATCCATGGGATTCTCCAGGCAAGAATATTGGATCGGGTTGCCATGCCCTCCTTCAGGGAATCTTCCCAACCCAGGGATTGAATTCGGGTCTCCTGCATTGCAGGCAGTCTCCTGCATTGCAGACAGATTCTTTACCCACTGAGCCACCAGGGAAATTTTCAGAAAGACCATCCTCTTACCCTTTGTAGAAGCAGGTGATGTGAGTCCAGAGAAGCCGTTTCATGCAACACAGTCAGACAGAACTGATCAGTTAACTGAGAAAGTTAAGTTAAAAAGGAAAATCATATTAAAGGATACATTCATGTCATAAACATTTTCAACTTAAAACATACAATTATGTGTTTATTCTTTGTCTTCTGATACAGGGCCATGGTTTTCTCTTTGAGATGAGTTTTCAACTTTAGATTCTGACTTTTATAAACCACACTCAATATTAATAATAGTCTGGCTTTTGCTTTCAATTTCTTCTGAATGATTCAAGGACTTAAGAGACACTTGTGCAGCTAACTGGGTATAGACTTTTTCTAGATTCTTGAAATTTTTTCCACACTGTAATTTCTCATTCACACCAAAGTCAGTATCTTTTTTCTAAAGCTAACTCATTTTAATCACACCTTTCCTAAGCATTGATTTCAGTGTTTTAGAAACATTAACTCTTTACATAAACATATTTTATTGATTTACATAATATTTTATTATTTTTATTTAAAATATTAAGTACAAGTGGCATAGTTAGGTTTAGGAGGAAACCCAGCTGACCTGTTGATAAGTGTACAGTTCATGTTTTTGGAGCAGAAGTGCAAAGACGAGCTAAGGAACAGTCACCACACATCACAAGCCTGCAGTGTGCTGTGGGCATCAGACATTGTGCCTGACACAGCTGATGGAGGGCCTGGGTTCACCTGGTCAGGTGGCAAGGCCGTTGTTCCAAAAGTGTGCACAAGAGATTCACCTGTGTAGCCTTCCAGTGAATCCCGATGCCCATGCCATACTCCAGACTGGTTAAATTAGAAAGCCTGGGAGTAGGAGCCAGGTGTCCATATTTTGTAAATACCCCAGGGTGATTCTGATGTGCAGCCAAGTTTGGGAACCACTAAGTTATGGGAAAGTGAGTTAAAAGAGTATAACTGTAAAAGTTAGCTCTGGATTTTCATCTTAGATTGAGTTTTAATTTTATATGAGACCTTGAGTGATTTGTTTAACATCTGTGAACCTCAGTTTCCCAATTCTTGCCCTACAGGATTATTGTAGGAATTAAATGTTTTGGGGAGAATTTAGCGTATCCTGGCTCCATGAACATGAGTTGGAAGAATCACTCGGGAGTGGGGTTAATTAGTATATTGCTTCCTGTGGGAGAATAAGGCACATGGGTAATTTCAATTGGTCAAAGTCTAGACTTGAAATATACGTATTCAAATATAAACAGTCTCAAAGCAGACTGGGTTATGTTCCTAAACCTTGCAGCTCAGACCTCAAAAATCTGAAAAGTCCACAAGGAACCTGCTTCTTACGTGCTATTAATTATCACCTATTGTTCATTGATTCTAGAACTACTTTCTCTCCAACCATGGGAATTCTTGGTAATAGCCGATGGCCTGTGCTCACTCACAGTGTACCATTCCGGATTCAGTACTGTGTGTGAAGTTCAGAATTCTGTGACTACTGAAGCTCTGGTGGTTATAGAGCAAAGTTGATTTTACATTGTTTAAAATATGACTCTCATTTTGAGTCATGCAGGTATAATTACAGGTATTTTATAATATTATTCTTTAGCACAGTCTAAACTATGCTTTTGTTCTCTGTGTTCTATTTTACTACATGTACATTACGAATTTTATTCCATTACATCAAATGGACTATTAGAGTCTGAAAGTCCAAATTGGTCCCTGTCTTTGCCCTTTAATCTGCAGAGCGCATGAAATATCTGAGCTTCTTCTGTCTATATAATTAGATTGCAAAACAGATGATATTTTGCTTCAAAAATAACTGTTTCCCTTGCACGCTGCCAGTGGCTTGATCCTGCATAATACAAAATAGGATTAAAGAAAAGTAATGTATTATATCTGTCCTATTAAGGATTTTTACTGGAGATAGTTGGAGATAAACAAAATATAACATCCTTAACGTGGAAAGCTTTTTGCCACTGGAGAACCTGAATTGAAATTTTATGTTTTCTATAAACCTTCATCACCTTTTTTGTTAGTGCTAGATGTAAAGTTGAGATGGGATGAGCAGAGACAAGGCTTGGGTCAGGACAGTGGTTCCTGGATGTTTTCCTTGCTCTCCTGCATCACACTTCTCTCATTTTTTCAAGTCTTTATTAATTTTTCTCAGGTATGTTTTGTAATTTTCAGTGCATGTATCTTTTGTCAGATTTATCTGTATTTAATATTTTTGAAGTTCCTGTAAAAGTTATTTTTAAATTTCAATTTCCAGTTGTTTGGCACTACAGTTTAAAAATACAATTATCTCGATCCATGAACCTAGTATTCCATAACTTACTAAACTCAATTATTAGTTCTAGTTGCTTTTTTTGTGGCATCTGTTAGATTTTCTACATAATCATGTAATCTGTCAAGAAAGACAGTTTAATTTCTTTCTTTCCAATCTGGATACATTTTCTTTTTCTTGCCTGTTACTCTGGCTGCTGCTGCTGCTGCTAAGTCACTTCAGTCGTGTCTGACTCTGTGCGACCCCATAGATGGCAGCCCACCAGGCTCCTCCATCCCTGGGATTCTCCAGGCAAGAACACTGGAGTGGGTTGCCATTTCCTTCTCCAATGCATGAAAGTGAAAAGTGAAAGTGAAGTCTCTCAGTTGTGTCCAACTCTTAGCGACCCCATGGACTGCAGCCTACCAGGCTCCTCCATCCATGGGATTTTCCAGGCAAGAGTACTGGAGTGGGGTGCCACTGCCTTCTCCAGTTACTCTGGCTAGAACCTCCCATATAATGTTGAATAGAAAGAGTGAACATCCTTGTCTTGTTTTTTATCTTGGAAAGCTTTAGTCTTTTACTATTAAGAATACTATTATCTGCAGGTTTTTCCTAGACACTTTTTATCAAACTGAGATTATCACCTTTAATTTATATTTTGCCAGCCATTTTTATCAATAATGGATTTTGGAGTTTGTTAAATGCTTTGTCTGCATCTACTGAGACTCTTTTAGTCTGCTAATATGGTGAATTATAATGATAGATGAATTTTTTGTTAACCAACCCTGCATTCCTTGGATTGATTCATTTATTAAGTCATTAATTAATTTATTCATGGTATAAAAATCCTTTTAATATGTTCCTAGCTATAATTTTCTAGTATGACTAACTAGTATTTTGTTTAGAACTTTTGCCTATTTGTTCATGAGGGATAATTGGTCTTCAACTTTTTCCTTGGAATATCTTTGTTTTTGTTATCAGGGTAATCCTGGTCTCAAAGAATTAATTGGGATGTAGTCTCTCCTATCTGGGGCTTCCCAGGTGGCACTAGTGGTAAAGAACGCTCCTGCCAATGCAGGAGATGTAAGAGACATGGGTTCGATCCCTGGGTCAGGAAGATCCCCTGGAGGAGGAAATGATAACCTACTCCAGTATCCTTGCCTGGAGAAAACCAAGGACAGAGGATCTTGGCGGGCTACAATCCATGAGATCGCACAGTATTGGACACAACTGAAGTGATTTAGCATGCACGCACTCTATTTAATTTTCAGGAAGAATTTGTGAAAACTGATATTATTTCTTCCTTTATAGTTTGGTAGAATTCACCAGTGTGGTTAAGTACACTGCTTTCTCTGTAGAAAGGTTGTTAACTACAGATTCTATTTCTTTAATGGATGTAGGGTTAGTCACATTATCCATTACTTCTTGAGGGAGCTCTGGTACTTTGTATCTATCGAGAAATGTGTTCATTCTTCCAAGTTGTGCTAACTTACCAGCATCATGTTTCTTTATTATCCTTTTTTTATTTGTAGAAACTGTAGTGAGGCTGCTACCTCTTTTGTTCCTGACATGGGAAATTTGTGTCTTCGCCCTTTGCTAATCAGTCATGCTAGAGAAATATGAATTTTATTGATCTTAAATAATCCACTTTAGACGGTATTGATTTTTCTCTATTGTTCTTTAAATTTTATATTTCCTTGATTTCTGATTTTGTGTTAATTATTTCCTTTCTGCGAGTTAATCTTTAATTTGCTCATCTTTTTCTAGTTTATTAAAGTGGAAGCTGAAGTAACTGACTGGAGACCTCTGTTGTTTTCTGATATAGGCATTTAATGGGGTGTCTTACTAATTTGGATATGTTGTTTTTCATTTTCATTCACTTAAAAACACTTTCTAATTTCCATTTTGGTTTCTTCTTTGACCCTAAGTTATTTGGAGCTGTGTTGTTGAGCTTCAAAATATTTAGGGATTTTCCAGGTGTCTTTCTGGATTGACTTCGAATTTATCTCTAATGTGGCAGAGTGTAGTTGGAATGATGTGAAGCCTTTAAAATTTACTTAGACTTGTTTCATGTACCAGAATATGGTCTATCTTGATAAATATTTTGTGTGCAATTCAAAAGAAAGTGTATTCTGCTGATGTTGGCTTGAATGTTCTATAAATGTCAGGTAGAATGAATTGATAGTTGTGCAAATCTTCTATATCCTTACTGGTTTTCTGTCTACTTTTCTGTTATATCAGTTATTGAGAAAGGGGTATTTGAAATCTCCAACTGTAAGTCTGGAGTTTTCTATTCATTATTGCAGTTCTAACAGATTTTACCTCATATGTTTCAACTTCCATTATTAAAGCATAAACATTTTTGATTGTTCGGACCTCCTGATGAATTTTATCCTTTATCATTATAAAATGTCTCTCTTTCCCTCTAGTAATATTTTTGTCTTAAGTCTCTCTTGTTTGATACTGTTGTAACTACCTCAGCTTTCTTATGGCAACTATTTGTATGGTATATCCTTTTCCATACTTAAATTTGCAACCTATTGTTTCTTTATATTTGAAGTGCACTGCCCGTAAGCAGCATGTAGAAGAGTCTTGCTTTTTATCAAATCCAACAATATCGAGTTTTAATAAGGATATTCAGACTGCTTCATTTAATGGGATAATTCATATGGTGTGGCCCAAAGTATTATTTTTCTGTATGGTTTCTATTCAAGCCATGTGTTCTTTGTTCTCCTTTTTTTTTTTTTTTAAGGGCCCGAGCCCGGTGCTCCTCCGGACTGAGGAGGGCCGGGAGAAGTAAGGGCAGTCACCCGGTCGGGCGCCTTCTGTCACGGAGATGAGTGCAGAGAGGCCGCGGAAGAAGAGCTACGTCCGCCGGCGAAACCTGTTCTCCTTTTTATTTTATTTGCTTTCTTTTGAACTTACTGAGCATTTTATATGACTCCACTTAATATTCTTTGCTGGCTTTTTAGCTCTAAATCTCTGTTATGTAGTTGATTGCTATAGGGTTTATTGTATACATCTTTAAGTTATCACAGTCTACTTTTAAGTGATATTATACCACTTCATGTCTAGAATAAGAACCTTACAGTAGAGTATTTTCATTTCTCCACTCCTAAACTTTGTGCTATTATTGTCAAACATTTTAATTTTGTGTGTGTTATACCCACATATTACATTGTTGTTATTTTTGCTTTAGCAGTCAATTAACTTTTAAGGAGGTTTAAATAAGAGAAAAACATAAATTTATTCACATGGTTGTCGTTTCCAAAACTCTTCATTCTTTTCTGTATATCCTTTGTGATGCATTCTTAAAGCTTTTTTAAGTCTGAAAAAGTCTTTATTTTCCTTTTATCTGAGAATGATACTCTGGTTGGGTGTATAACTGTAGGTTGGAAGTTTTCAGTACTTTAAGAATGTTGCTCCATTGTCTTCTCACCTGTATTATTTCTGAGAAACATCATTTTATCATTGTTCCTTTACTTGTAACATAATTTTCCCCTTCTGGCTATTTTCAAGATTTTTCTCATCATTACTGGTTTTAACCCATTTGATTATTATTTGAGTTATTAACCTGATTCCTGGCTGAGCTTTAGGTCACTGGTCTCTATAACACTCAACCAAAGCAGATAATCGCTTATGGGCTATTCATGTTTTAATATGATCAATTTCAGAATTCTGTTACACAAAGGCAGAAATTTCTGTAGGCACAAATCTTTTTCTATTTTAATAGAAATTTGCCTTCTCTGTTAAATCTCATCTAATTCAACCAGAAGGAATTATTCCCTTATTTATAGTAGGAATGTCCATAGCTTTCAGAAGGCCAGTGGTGTGTGATGGACGGAATCTAAGAGGACTGTGCTATTTGTTACCGCTGTATGATTTGGTTGGGCTCTTGTGCTAGATCATGAGCTTCAACCTTTTACTTCCTCTTTCTCCCCCTCAGATTTCCCACAGAGCCACATGAAGGACAGATGAGGGTTTGCCAGACTTAACCAGTCCTTTCTTCTCTTGTCTTCTCTCCTGTGGCAGTGTCTGGAGGCCGCAGCCGCCTGCACCTCATCGATCTTGGCAGCTGTGTAAAAGCTCTTAGCAAGAATCGGGAAGGAGGCTCAGGGCTGTGCCTCTCACTGTCTGCCCTGGGCAATGTCATCCTGGCTCTCGTCAATGGCAGCAAGCACATCCCATACAAGTAAGTGACTCTTCTACTTAAAGCATGGGATGCAGTAAACATGGTGCCAGGGCTAGGTGAGGGTTTCTCAGTCTAGTGACATCTGGGGAGAGTCGTACTGCAGAGGTACAGACCACACTGTCCGTTCAGTGCCGGAAACTGGCCTTCGCTGGCAATTATGTAATGCATGATCTGCCAAATTCAAAAGCTGTGGAAATACATAAATTGGCCCCAATCCTAACATTAGGCTGCTCAAGTCAGAAATAATAGGAAGCTACCTCAGTTGAGGGCTTTAATAACAATTGCCATTGGTAGATTATAGCTGAGGCTTCCCTAGTGGCACTAGTGATAAAGAATTTGCCCGCCATGCAGGGGCTGCAGGAGATGTGGGTTCGATCCCTGGGTCAGGAAGATCCACTGGAGGAGGGCATGGCAACCCACTCCAGTATTCTTGCCTGGAGAATCCCATAGACAGAGGAGCCTGGGGCTAAGGTCCATAGGATCACAGAGTTGGACACAGCTTAAATGACTTAGCGTGCATGCACTCACATTTTAATGACTTAGCGTGCATGCACTCACATTTATAGAGATAAGAGCAAGGGTCCTAAGATTGAATTATCATTCCCTTAGGAGTAGAGCTGCCATATCTAACCAATAAAAATATGGGATGCCCAGTTAAATTTTAATTTCAGATAAAAACCAAATATTTTCAGTGTAAGTATATCCCCAGTATTGCATAAGCTATAGGGGCACCCTGTATTTTATGTGGCAATCCTATTTAGGAGAACTGAAAAGCTTGGGGAATTACCACCCACTATCCCATGCAAATGTTTGTTTCACTTCCAAGATCCTTTTCCTCTTTTCAGTTATGCTCCAGAAAGATGAAATTAGAACTGCTCCTATGTCTGGAATAGCCAAAAACTTGCCATATCATCTTTGGCCATGAATGACCCAGCCCTGGAGCCACCCCTCACCACCATCGCTCCAGTTCAGCTTTTCCAATGGACAATGTGGTGATGGGATGAGGGGAACTCTCTCATTTTTCAGGCTCTGCCAAGGTCCAGCTGCACTTTTCACTAGCTATCTGAACATTCACATCTCATGAACTGAGGGCTATAGCTGTATATCTTATTTACACAACCATGATAAAAGGCTCAAAATGATATGTGTGTGACAGTTTTTTGTAAAGTGTGTAACACTGTATTCAATAACCAATAATGATAATGTGGTTGAGCCTATACCCACCTATTGAAATGGAAATAACACGTACCTTACAGAGTTGCCATGAGGATTACGCAAATATACGGTATATGGAATCATTTTTTAATCTGTAGGACTTGACAAAATAAAAGTTTCTGTTGTGTAGGTAAGTCAGGCAGTTTTTTCTACAAAAACTGAGATTCAGTACGAGATCTGGAGTTGTGCTTTGCCTCTACCGTAAGTTGATGCCAACACTGTGTTTTGTTCTCCGCCAGGAAGCCCGTTACTAGCCTACTTTGGAGTTTAAATAGAGATTATAAGCCGGTCTGTCTCAGTTCTTGAAATTTGGAATTCTAGGGTACACCCAGAAGTGGCTTTTCCAGCCCTTGTGTGATTCTTTTCTATGAGGAAGAAAAAGTTCAATTTGAAGGTTTATGAAGTTTCATTCAGTATCATTTCTGCAGCTGAATAAAGTCAACTTGTGAATACAAGAAAGAGAGGAAGGAAGGGAGGGAGGGAGGAAGGAAAGAGAGAAGAGGAGGGACAAAAAGGTCTGGAGAGGTACTGTCAAGGTTGAAGATCTCAGAAAGAAAAGAGTTATCAGCCCTTGTTGGCTTCCCTGTCCATAAAAAGGGAAACGTGTATTAGTATGATAACTTGACAGATCATGATGTAGACAAAATTCAAAATACCACCTTATGAGGTCACTGATTATGTATTTTGCTTGTATATTTACATCTCATATATATATATATATATATATATCTCACATTGTTTCTGTGGGGCAACATGCTTTTATGGATTTCAATAAATATTTGTTGAATTGATGGTGGGGGGATGGATAAAAGTAAGCATATGAAATTACTTTTACTTTAGATAAAGTAACTTCCTTTTGGTTCAAGTTGGGTTTTACTATCAACATTAAAAATTGTTTTTGTTCATAGTTCAAGGTCTCTTGTTAAATTAAACCTACCATACACCAGTTAGCCACAACGACCAGCCACCCGCTCGCTTGCGAGGGCTGACAAAATGTGGAAACTCCACTCACCGTTCTCTTCAGACATCTGTCCGCTTCAGCTCCCTTCTTTCCCTTCTGGCTCTGAGGGAGTGATGATTAAAGACACTCCATGTCTGAAGTAGACTGTTGTTCAGTCGCTAAGTTGTGTCCGACTCTTTGCGACACCGTGGACTGCAGCACGCCAGTCTTCCCTGTGCTTCACCGTCGCCTGTAGTTTGCTCAAACTCATATCCACTGAGTCAGTGATGCCATCCAACCGTCTCACTCTCTGTTGAAGTAGGCTTATGCTGCTGCTGCTGCTGCTAAGTCGCTTCAGTCATGTCCGACTCTGTGCGACCCCATAGACGTCAGCCCACCAGGTTCCCACATCCCTGGGATTCTCCAGGCAAGAACACTGGAGTGGGTTGCCATTTCCTTCTCCAATGCATGAAAGTGAAAAGTGAAAGTGAAGCCGCTCAGTCGTGTCCGGCTCTTAGCAACCCCATGGACTGCAGCCCACCAGGCTCCTCCGCCCATGGGACCCTCCAGGCAAGAGTACTGGAGTGGGTTGCCATATAAATACGGTGTCGACATAAGACACAGGCATAGAGTTGTCCCCCACCATCAGGATCCTCCTGATGGGGATTTTGCAGAGCTGCCCACTGCTTGGTGTCAGAAAACATGGTGGCCTAACCACCCAGCCAGCTCTGTCCTCCCCAAACCTTCACTGGCAGTGCACTTGTATAGCCAGTTGTATCATCCCTCAGTCCTTAATGCCCATCGTAATGTGTAAGCTTTTGAAGATCGTTGCTATAATATTGTTTCAGATTCTCAGCCACAGCAGATAGTCAATATTTGGTTCTGAGAATGCATTTGCAAAGTGATTAATCAATGACAAACTACCCTCTTTCAAGGTGCAGGAAGATAAGGCCAAGATTTACTCAAATCACCCAGCCAGTTGGTGGCAGGATCAAACCGCATCACGTTTTACAGCCTCAGAGACCTTGGCAGTTCCTTACCGATCCACTCACCCAGCCTCATCAAGCTCTGTAATATATTAGCTGCCTTTGCTCTGCACAGCGTGAGGTCTTCAGCACAGCAGGGTGGCCCAGATTTCTTTTATCAATTCAGCACGTGCTCCAAACCCCCATCACACGGCATTTTGTTAGCATACTAAACACCTTTCCCATGTCAAACCTTGTCTCTGCAGTAAGTTCCTGAGATAGGTTTTGTACCCTTGCAGTTTTCCTCTTATTCTTGTTCACGTAAAGGAAAAAAAAAAGGAAAACCAGACTCCACTCTCATGACCCTCCCCCTACTCCCTCCAAAACACACAAAAAAACGCACTTCATTTGTCACCCTGGACACTTCTGTGCTTGGAACTCACATCGCTTGTGTTTGCTTCTGGGAAATTAACTGGAATGTGCACAGAAGGGATAAACCCTGTCCTCGTTTCTGTTCATCATCATGCCAGACAGACTCTCTGTCATGTGAGCAAGCCCGAAAGCAAGTTTGGATTCATTACCCATCCCAGGCGCTCCCATGGGCACCCTAGGTGTGCCCTGAATGGTTTTTGACTTTGCAAATGATATTGCCTTTATAAGTGATAAATGCAAGCACAGAATAGTTTCCCAGCCACAGCCGTGACATAGCTCAGGCTCGCTGGGCAATCCAAGTTCCATCAATCAATCCCAAGTGGTGACACCATTCAGAAAAGCACCTGGGGACAGGAAGGAGACCACCAAAGGCTCCAGCCCCCTTGTCAGACAGGCTACACAGAACTCCCTAAGTTTGGGGAACCTCTTGTCTCGGGGAAGCTGTCATAGTCCTAAGCTTTTTGACAGTGCATTTTGCCTGTTTCCTTCCATTGCTCAGCCATTTGCTGTTCCTCATCATAGCCTTTCCCTTGGATAGATGAGAAAAAATGTATGGTGGCATCAAAATGAATTCCCATGCCAGGAACCAGCATGGCAGGCACACATCACTAAACTGGTACCCAGAAGGGCCACCACAAGGATCTGTCAGTGTGTACTTGGCTTTGGCTAAAGTCCTGTTATGTCCCAGCTGATCTGTAGGACTAGTCTCTCCAAAGACTTGGAAATTCTAACCACCACCCAGTTCTCTCAAAATAGAATTTTTGGTACCTTCTAGATGAAGGGGAAGCATACCCTTCACACAGTGATGCTTAAAGCCTGAAACATTTTTACTTCATTTATAACTGTGACTCCATTTGGAGAAATAATGACTTCAATAGGTCAAATAATCTGTTTGATTATTTGCCAACAATATGCTGTCCTCTATTTCTAAACAGAGATGTTATAATGTCCCAGCTTCCACAGAACAAGAGGTCACGGAAAGTCATTCTGTGACCCTCTAGTGCTGTATCTGTCTGAGAGCCTCTTCCCAAGTCAACATGAAGCATGGTTCTGCATGAACAGCCCCATGATGGAACTGGTGCTCTGTGCTCTTCTTTTATGGGTTTGGTCTGTGGTTCAGACAAAGACCTAATCCTTGTGTGTGAGAATCCATCACAGACACTCTCTGGGGCTCAGGCATCTGACTCTCTGGTGCCCTTCTTCTCTCTGGGGACGAAAGGTGGAGCCCAAGGCCGTCTGCTGTCATGAGCTTCAGTGGCAAGCAAATACCGCTGCGGGCCACTTTGTGCGCATGCGTGCTGAGTCGCTTCAGGCACGTCCGACTCTGTGACTCCAAGGATTGTAGCCCATCAGGCTACTCTGTCCACGGAGATTCTCCAGGCAAGAATACTGGAGTGGGTTGTCAGGCCCTCCTCCAGGGGATCTTCCCGACCCAGGGACTGAACCTGCACCTCTTATGTCTCCTCATCGGCAGGCGGGTTCTTTACCACTAGCTCCATCTGGGAAGCCCCAGGGGCCACTTTAGACGAGATTATCCTACAGAAGTTAGGGATGCTCATCATCAGGGTCTGGATGATGTGAAAGAAAGGGAGTGTTTCTCCTCCTAAAGCCCTACAGAGGAGTCAGGAACCAAGGTCACATTCAAGAGAATGTGGAGAAATTGTGGAGAAATGACATTTTATAAATAAAGGCAACTTTTTCAAAATGTGAATACCTCATCCATGCTGGAACCCATAGGCAGGATCTCTGGGAGTACCCCAAGATTTCATCAGGCCTTCATAAGAGTCACATCTCTGAAGAAGGTGGACATTCCTTTGCCTTGTCTTGAGAAATAATTTTCTCCCAGTAGCCAGATAGATGTTGGATTTGTCTTTGCTTTCTCAGAACTGGAAATCCACACAGTGTCTGGGAAGCTAGAGAAAGGAGCTCATGACTGATCTGAGCCACAATACTCAGTTTCCCTGACTCACACAGGAGGTAAAAGATTTGTTCCTTGGGACCCAAATGCATATTATTGACAAAGGGAAATTAAATAGATATTTTCCAGGAAAAATGCAAAGGGATATTAATTCTCTAGATTTAGTTAAGATAGCATATAATGGAGAGAAACTCTGAGGAAGAATCTTTGTGTGCGTGTGGTATGAGACACACACATACGCAAATTTAGCAACCTTTAAATGTACGTTAATGCTGTATTATCTCTTCCTGATTTACAGAGAGAACATCAATTTAAAACTATTTTCACAAACGCCAGATACCAGTTTATAGCATTCCCTGTTTAGAAATAAAATAACCAAAGTCTCAGGTTGCCAAGCAACTGCAGCAATGATAATTCTTAGTGTTGCTGCTTCAGAATATCCAGTTTTATACATTTTAATGACTGTTAGGATGCAGAGAAAGTGAGTTCAGAAAATCAGTGGTACATGGATATTTTGTATGAAATTCTAGCATCTTACTTCCTTTCATTCTTCCTGCCTACCTCCGTTTGCTTCCCTGGCCAGTAGTATCTTCACATTTAATTTTGAAAATTCTCAGAGATCCGTATTATTTTCGTAAGAGTTGGGGCATCACCTACCAGTAAATGAATTCTACCAGGATTATCACAGAACCATACAGGTCACTCAGGGAGAAATGAAGCTGTCTGGGACTCAGTTGGGATCATAAGCCATGGGTTCAAACAGTGGTCTTTCTGTCACTGTCTAACACATAAACTATAAACACATAAAGCTATAGGGACTTCCCTATAGCTCAGATGGTAAAGAATCTGCCTGCGATGCAGGAGACCCGGGTTTGATCCCTGGGTCAGGAAGATCCTCCAGTATTCTTGCCTGGAGAATCCCCATGGACAGAGGAGCCTGGTGGGCTACATGGGGTCACAAAGCGTCAGACGCGACTGAGTGACTAACACACACACAGCACACAAACTCTGTGTCATCCTTTCTGTCCCAGGAGGACTGCTTTCTGTCCCCTCACAGAACCTCACTGAATTGGGAGCAGACTGTTAGGCCCCCAACTCAATCCTGATCCTTGGCAGCAAAGCCATAGTATATAGTTTTCTTGGTCCCTCTCAGATAATGAGCCTACGGTTTGAGGACTGAGCAGAAATCAGGAGGCTTCTTCATTTCTCTTTTGGTTTTTCAAGAGGTTCTCTTTGATGTTCAATTTCTGAGACTACTAATCAGACCCTTTTCTCTCTGTATTCCAAACCAGTTGGCGAATAGATGCAAGAGTATGATTAGGGGCTTCCCTGGTGGCTCAGTGGTAAAGAACTGACCTGCCAATGCAGCAGGCACGGGCTCGATCCCTAGTCCGGGAAGATCCCATATGCCTCAGGAGACTTAAGCCCACACACCACAACTATTGAGCCTGTGCTGTAGAGCCCGGAAGACACAAGTACTGAGCCCACACTCCCTAGAGCCTGTGCTTCAGAACAAGAGAAGCCACCACAGTGAGAAGCCTGCACGCTACAGCTAGAGAGTATCTCCCGCTAACCGAAACCAGAGAAAAGTCTTCACAGCAGCGAAGACCCAATGCAGTCAAAGATAAATAAATAAATAAAATTACGTAAAAAATCGTATGATTGGGAATTGAATTCTCCATCTGCTGAATCCTAGCAGAGTGGAAGGAAATCTCCTGTCGCTCCACAGACTTAGACCCCAGGACTCAGGAAGGGGCAGAAACGGGGTCAGCAGAGCAATCCCTTTCCCAGACAACCACATGGCTCAAGTGGAGGGATGTGTGACCTGCAGAGGGGCAGACAGACACACAGCATTGGGCTGCACGTGCCCATGGCC
>NW_011494889.1:6595418-6601362 GCF_000754665.1 Bison bison bison | reverse complement strand
CACCAGTCAGGCCTTTTTCCTCCTGTTGTTCATTCGTGTAGTCATGTCCCACTCTTTGCAACCCCATGAATGGCAGCACACCGGGCTTCCCTATCCTTCACTATCTCCTGGAGTTCGCTCAAACTCATGCTCATTGATTCAGTGATGCCATCCAACCATCTCATCCTCTGTTGCCCCCTTCT
Organism: Bison bison bison; assembly: GCF_000754665.1. Taxonomy (NCBI): domain Eukaryota; kingdom Metazoa; phylum Chordata; class Mammalia; order Artiodactyla; family Bovidae; genus Bison; species Bison bison. Next base: position 6,601,180 of record NW_011494889.1, on the reverse strand, counting down.
CCTCCTGCCTTCAATCTTTCCCAGCAAGACAGTCTTTTCCAATGAGTCGGCTCTTCCTACCAGGTGGCCATTGATGCTGAAGCTGATGCTTTGACTATATGGACCTTTGTCAGCAAAGTGATGTCTCTGCTTCTTAATACACTGTCTAGATTTGTCACAGCTTTTATTCCAAGGAGCAGGTATCTTTTAATTTCGGAGCTGCAGTCACCATCCACAGTGATTTTGAAGCCCAAGAAAAGAAAGTCTGTCACTGTTTCCATTGTTTCCCCATCTATTTGCCATGAAATGATGGGACCAGATGCCATGATCTTAGTTTTTGAATGTTGAGTTTTAAGCCAGCTTTCTCACGCTTCTCTTTCACCTTTATCAAGAGGCTTTTAGTTTCTCTTCAATTTTTGCCATTAGGGTGGTGTACTCTACATATCTGAAATTATTGATATTTCTCCCAACAATCTTGATTCCAGCTCAGCATTTCACATGAAATAGAAGTTAAATAAGCAGAGTGACAATATACAGCCTTGACATACTCCTTTCTCAATTTTGAATCAGTCCATTGTTCCATATCCATTTCTAACTGTTGCTTCTTGGCCTGCATACAGGTTTCTCAGGAGGCACGTATGGTGGTCTGGTATTCCCATCTCTTCCAGAATTTTCCATTTTGTTGTGATCCACACAGTAAAAGGCTTTAGTGTAGTTGATGAAGCAGAGTAGATGTTTTTCTGGAGTTCTCTTGCTTTTTCTATGATCCAGTGGATGTTGGCAATTTGATTTCTGATTCCTCTGCCTTTTCTAAATGTAGGTTGTATATCTGGAAGTTCTCAGTTCATGTACTGTTGAAGCCTAGCTTGAAGGATTTTGAGCAGTACCTTGCTGGCATTTGAAATGAGTGCAATTTTATGGTACTTTGAACATTCTTTGGCATTGCCCTTTTTGTATTGGAATGAAAACTGATCTTTTCCTCCTGTGGCAATTTCTGAGTTTTCCAAATTTGCTGGCATATTGAGTGTAGCACTTTAACAGCACCATCTTTTAGGATTTGAAATAGCTCAGCTGAAATCACTAGCTTTGTTTTTAGTAATGCTTCCTAAGGCCCACTTGACTTACCACTCTAGTATGTATGGCTCTAGAAGAGAGACCATACCATCGTGGTTATCCAGGTCATTAAGACCTTTTTTGTACAGTTCTTCTCTGTATTCTTGCAATCTCTTCTTAATCTCTTCTGCTTTTGTTAGGTCCTTGCTGTTTCTGTACTTTATCATGCCCATCTTTGCATGACAAAGTAAATAAAAGGACAAAAAGTAGAGTGGGAACTTTGTTTTCATTTTTTCCAAGGGCTTACAGATTCCTAGGGGCTTCCCTGGTACGTCAGCTGGTAAAGAACCCGCCTGGAATGCAGGAGACTCCTGTTGGATTCCTGGGTCAGGAAGATCTCCTGTTGAAGGTATAGGCTACCCACTCCAGTATTCTTGGGCTTCCCTGGTGGCTCAGATAGTAAAAAATCCACCTGCAATGTGGGAGACCTGGGTTCGATCCCTGAGTTGAGAGGATCCCCTCAAGGAGGGCATGCTTGGGGTATTCTTGCTTGGAGAATCCCATGGACAGAGCAGCCTGGTGGGCTGTAGACCATGGGGTCCCAAAGAGTCATACACAACTGAGCGACTAAGCACAGCACAGCACAGCTGTGAGATTCCTAATTTATGGACTTGCTGAGTCCTAGGAAGAAGGAGGAAATTGCTTCCAGTACTTGTCTCCTGGATTTCCACTCCAATCCAGGTGGTTGGCGTGTGCAAGCGTGAGCCGTGGCTGAGGGGCGTTCCATGGTTGGGTGTGATGACAACAGCTCATAGTCATCCTTCCTTTGCTGTGCATCAAGAACTGCACTAAAGGCTTGCTGAGGATTTAATTCTCCCAACAGCCTCCTAGCATAGGTACTGCTGTGGTCATACTGGTATTACAGATGGGGAAACTGTGACCAGAGGAGTAAGTGGCTTGTTCTTATCTATAGGACTGGTAGGTGACAGAACTACTCCACTGCCTCTGGTATATCACCTCTTCCTGACACAGTGTCCAGAATGGCATGGTGCTCAATCAGTACTTGTTGAAATAAGGCCAGACAATGGATCAAATGTATCTACAAAGCTTGAATACGTGCAGCTGGTTGTAAGTGAAAATGTGAGTCCCAGGCAGGGGACCAGCTGTGGTTAACTGTCCATTCAGGGTCATCTCCTGGCCTCACCTTTTCCACGATGTGGCAGCGAGGAAAGTAGAATAAGAAAGATGAGGCTGGGAAACAATTCCCCCTCCCCAAATCTCAATCCAGTGGCCGGGCTGAATAAGAAATACCACGTGAGATTGTTCGAGTTAGCAAGTGAGAGAACCTTGTTCAGGGTTGGCGAGAACTCGGGCTGACCTTGTTAAATGGCTCTTGAGGAAACTCAACCATCCTGATGCCATATTCTGGGCACCACCAGCAGATGAACTCAGCAAATCTCAGCTATTTCACAGTCTTCTACTGTTTCTTAATTTCTGTAATCTTTCTTGTGTAAGAGCCTGGAAGTTCCTATAGCCATTTCTTGTACCCTGAAGAGCTTCAGGATGCTCTAATGCTCTCTAAGGACTCAGGACTCCCAGACAGCCCTCCTGCCTGGCTGGGTGGCCCCCTGCATGAGAAGTGTCACCCTCTCCCATTCTGGAGACTGCAGAGGGGCACAGCCTCCCGATAAGACAGTTTCCAGCCCTCTTCCCCCTTAGCAGCAGCTTCTGTAGGTGCATTAAGACACTCCTGAGTGAATAGATTCCTGTCAGAAGAGAGAGGTCATCACCCAGTCTGGGTCTGGAAGTTGTGCTGAGCACAAGAAAGGTAAGGTGGGGAGAGGCAAGAGGTGAGAACGATGGCAGGACTGAGGATAACGGGGCGTGCGGTGATGAGCTTCCTCCAACACCTGGCTAATAATCGCAGTTCGGGGCATTTCCACAGTTGGTAGATGAGACTGTCATCTATCAATGGGAATTTGTGAAGTTTCTTCAGGTTCTACTCCCAGAGAAGTATGTGAAACCAAATACCTGTGGTTTCCAAAAGAGAAAGATTGTGTGACATGGGCTTAGGAGGTGATGCTGAGCTGAGACCAGGGAGATGTGGGTCCTCATGCCAGGCCCAGTGCCCACCTCCAGACACTCAGGCTCTCTTCCTGCAGTTTCTTTTTTTCTTTTAATGTTATTTATTTTGAGGGGGTGCACCCCATAGCATGCAGGATCTTAGTTCCCTGACCAGAGATTAAATCCTTGCCCCCTGCTTTGGAAACGCAAAGTCTTAACCACTGGACTGCCTGGGAAGTCCCGTTTCCTGTGCTTTTCTTCTCCACCAGCTAACTCAGAATGACCATTCGCCTCTATCTCAGAAATGTGATAGAGTCCTTTGAGACAATGTTCCTGATGGCCCTTTAAAGAAACACGTTTCAAAGGTAAAAATGGGAGTTTGCATATATTTCAGAACGTTGTAACCCAGACTGATCTGGCAGTATTGTATCTTTGTATCTGTTTCTTGATTTTAAAAGTATGCATCCCTTTTGGCCAAGTGGATTATAATTACCTTTTGTTAAAATGGAAGCTTCATGCATTTTTCAGCAGGAGTTTGTGTGCCTGATGTATCGGGTTGCTGCCAGATACAGACATTTAATTTAAGAGACTCCAACCTGGAGTACTCTGCACAAAGGGAGAAATAACAGATTCTCTAAGGAGTGAATGACTCCACCTGCCGCCTGCCTCAGAGGGACCACTGCAGAGAGGGGGCAGTAGGTGAGCAGAGGGTGCTGCACCCGCACTGTGTCTGTCTGGCCATCCAAATCATTAAAGACAAATTTTTCCCATAATATGGCCTTTGAATACAAGCCATAGCCTTCTGGGGCTCAGCCAGAGACATGTTCCAACCCTGAAGCAAAATCTGAATGTGTTAGATTTCATGAGACAAGGATTTTTCTTTCAAAGAGATTTTTAAGGCTGACCTTGATGATACAAATTTCACCTTACACTTTATATCCCAAGTGATACACCAAGTTTAACTCCTTTATTCATGGAGCATGGTGCTATTCTGATAAGCAAGGTGAACTCTGGCCCAAAGCCCCCTACTGAGGGAGGAGTTTAAGTGCCTGATTTTGTTACAAGTCTGATGGAGGCTACCAAACATATTGTCAGTGTCCTTTAGTAACTAAGACGTGTCTGACTGTTTTGCTACCCCCAGACAAAGCCTGCCAGGCTCCTCCATCTGGGATTTTTCCAGACAAGAGTACTAGAGTGGGTAGGTAGCTATTTCCTCTTCCAGGAGGTCTCCCCAAGCCAGGGATTACACCCAAGTCTCCTGCATTGGCAGGCAAGTTCTTTATCACTGAGCCACAAGGGAAGCCCATAACAAACATACACAAGAAATAATTTGAGCAATATGTAGCAGAATATCTGTAAGTTCTTTTTTGCATCGAGTCATTATCTTTTAGTCAGCCATTCACTATTAAAAAATACTTACTGGACCCCTATAATACTCAAGACACTGGAAATATGATAGAGAAACATAGATGATTTCCACTCCTTGGACAATTTACAGTATAGGGGAGATAGAGACATCAACGGCAAGTCACACACTTGGTAATGTGTGAACACCAGTGCTTAACCGCCAGTGAGGAAAGTTACTCAAGTAAGGCCGAGGGAATCAGAAAATCTGCAGTAAAGGCTGTCTGGGCAGATCTTTCCTCATGTGCTCCCACTCGTTCTCCATTCTCACTCATCTGTTTTGCAAAGTTTCCCACTGTCCATCCATAAATGCCTGAGCCATTCACAGCTGTTCTGTCTTTTTGCTAGAATGATGTTGACATAGCCTGACACAAATCATGATAAACTAGTGGGCCAAAGGCAAGACTCCGAGTCCACAGCTAATTGTTATCTTTAATGATAACTAATCATCATATCACAAGTTATGTTGCTGTTAGAAGAAAACAGCCCAAGGGGGAGGGCTTTAGGTTAGTTTGGGGCCAATGCACAGAGAGCCCAAGGTGCCCTCAGGTACGCGCAGGGCTCTGTGACTGTTCAAGGATGGCTTGATTTAGGCACCATTAGACGTGAGGAGGGATGGAGCATACAAATGAGTTGGGGCTTAATTCATTTAAAAACTGTCTTGAACATTAATAGAGCTTCAATCAGAGTATCCAACCATAAATTCTCACCTGTTTCACAACTGGTTCAGGCTCAATTGAGCATTAATAGATTTTTTTTGTCCATGCAAATGAGGTGATAATTCATTTCATGTGTAATTGAACAAATTTCAGTTATATTCATGGAGCAGTTAAGTTGTACCAAATTGTCTAATGTATCTAGTAATTTTTTTAAAATAAAAATATAGCTGAAGTTTTATTTTGATATAATAAAGAAAGAACTCAAGAAACAGAGGTTATGGTACATTTGTTACTGCTTTGAAGAATAGTAGACTTGAAGAGACTTTACGATATTCCTTTGGGGCAGCAACCACAATTGCTATTTATTTCTGTTTTTCCTTACCATTCTGTAGGTATTGTAAGGAGTACCTTAGCAGTGAAATAAGTAAAAATTTTGGGAGTTTCTAGGTTTGGCTAATGGAGAAGGCAATGGCACCCCACTCCAGTACTCTTGCCTGGAAAATCCCATGGGTGGAGGAGCCTGGTAGGCTGCAGTCCATGGGGTCGCTGAGAGTCGGACACGACTGAGCAACTTCACTTTCACTTTTCACTTTCATGCATTGG
>NW_011494889.1:6564495-6595318 GCF_000754665.1 Bison bison bison | reverse complement strand
GGGGTCGCTGAGAGTCGGACACGACTGAGCAACTTCACTTTCACTTTTCACTTTCATGCATTGGAGAAGGAAATGGCAACCCATTCCAGTGTTCTTGCCTGGAGAATCCCAGGGACGGGGGAGCCTGGTGGGCTGCCGTCTATGGGGTCGCACAGAGTTGGACACGACTGAAGCGACTTAGCAGCAGCAGCAGGTTTGGCTAAAAGGAAGTATTATCAGGGCCCAGTTTATAAGCATGCATTTCCCAATTCCATGTCCCAATGTGCCAATAGAGAGTATTAAACATGTCTGTCCTAAAAGTTCTGTGTGAGCTCTTTCCTTCAAACCATTTATCTCATGTCCCCCATGAACCTTGCCTTCCGTAAGCATAAAATCCTACACTGAGGACTAACTGTAATTGCTTGTATTGAGAAGATGTTTATGTATGTAGTTTCTCGAACAGAGTCCAGGGGAGGCCCTAAGGCATGTGATATATCCACTGTTTTCTTCTGAGAATTCTTTTTGGTGAACGGAGAAAAGGTTTTAGTTTCATCTACGTCCACACAGGGCTTCTCAGGTGATTCATTGGTAAAGAATCCACCTGCCAATGGAGGAGATGCAAGTTTAATCCCTGTGTCGGGAAAGATCGGCTGGAGTAGGAAATGGTAACCCAGTCCAGTATTCTTGCCTGGGAAGCCCCATGGACAGAGGAGCCTAGTGGGCTACAGTCTGTGGGGTCACAAAAGAGTTGGACATGACTTAACGACGAAACAATAGCAACCCTCCACACAGCTGCCAGAATGTGCTTTTAAAATGTAATCCTCAAAACCACTATGAGGTACCATTTCACACCAGTCAGAATGGCTGCGATCCAAAAGTCTACAAGCAATAAATGCTGGAGAGGGTGTGGAGAAAAGGGAACCCTCTTACACTGTTGGTGGGAATGCAAACTAGTACAGCCACTATGGAGAACAGTGTGGAGATTCCTTAAAATCTGGAAATAGAACTGCCTTATGATCCAGCAGTCCCACTGCTGGGCATACACACTGAGGAAACCAGAAGGGAAAGAGACACGTGTACCCCAATGTTCATCGCAGCACTGTTTATAATAGCCAGGACATTGAAGCAACCTAGATGCCCATCAGCAGATGAATGGATAAGAAAGCTGTGGTACATATATACAATGGAGTATTACTCAGCCATTAAAAAGAATACATTTGAATCAGTTCTAATGAGATGGATGAAACTGGAACCTATTATACAGAGTGAAGTAAGCCAGAAGGAAAAACACCAATACAGTATACTAACGCATATATATGGAATTTAGAAAGATGGTAACAATAACCCTGTGTATGAGACAGCAAAAGAGACACTGATGTATAGATCAGTCTTATGGACTCTGTGGGAGAGGGAGAGGGTGGGGAGATTTGGGAGAATGGCATTGAAACATGTATAATATCATGTATGAAATGAGTCGCCAGTCCAGGTTCGATGCACGATACTGGATGCTTGGGGCTGGTGCACTGGGACGACCCAGAGGGAGGGTATGGGGAGGGAGGAGGGAGGAGGGTTCAGGATGGGGAACACAGGTATACCTGTGGCGGATTCATTTCGATATTTGGCAAAACTAATACAATATTGTAAAGTTAAAAAAAAAAAAAGTAATCCTGATGTTACCCACCTCTTTAAATCCTTCAGTGGCTTCTTGTTGGCTACAGGTTCAAACTCTTTTATGGCCTATGAAGCTCTTTATAATTTGGGCCAGGCTCACCTTTCTGATCATAGAAACTGTGCACAATCTCTTGAAGCTCCCATGCCCTCTCACACCCACATGCTTTGTAGATGCTGTTTCTTCTGCTTACAATAACCTGTCTATTCATTCATTCAGTGAATAGTTCCCAGGAACACGCTATATTCCAGGATTGAGCTGGATCCCCTTCTTCTGCCTATTTCTTGTACGGTTTAATTGTGAACTGTGTCATATATACAGATGGAGAGACACATCTGCTCAGTCTATAAAATAACAAGTCAAATACCTGTGTGCCCACTGGCCAGATGAGGAAATAGATTTCAATGCCTCGAGAGGCCCCCGTGTGCTCTTCTCTGATTGCAGTGACATCCCACCTTTTCCAGAGGGGGCCACTGTGCTGAAAAAAGTCTTATATCTAAAATCCCCTTGCTTGCTTTACAATGTTACCGCCTAAATTGTGTCCCTAAAAACTACATTGTTTAGTTTCCTCTGTTTTTGAACTTTACATAACATAGAATCATGCTCTCCCTGGTCCTTCTGTAACTTACTTATTTCAATCAGTATTTCGTTTTTGATACCCATATTGATGTGTGTAGCTATAGTCTATTCATTTTCATTAATGTATGATTTTTCATTGTGAGAGGATATCAAGAGTTTTTGATCTCCTGTTGATGGATTTCTAAGCAGTTTAACAAAATAGCCAAATTTTGTCTAATTCATTTCTGCCTCTGAAGAGATCTTCTCCTCCTTTAATTCTTTAATGTGGTAAATTACATAAATCAACCTCCTAATATTAAAAAATGTTGCATTCCTTCCTGTGTACCCTTCAAGGCTTATCTCAAATACTATATTGTCTTTGAATCCTTCTCTGATCTTCTTTCCTCCCTCCCAATTCTTTGGTCCAGAAAAGTGCTTTCCCTCCCCTAACCCCCTGTGGCATTCTGTAGGTATTTCATTGTGGGCACTGATATTACATTTTAATTATTTCTTTATAAACATATCTCTCCTATCACATGAGCTCATCAAGATGACAAACTTTTTCTCCAGATTCCTTATTATTTTTGCACTAATTTAAATTAAACCAACCTGCTCTAAACCCTACCTCTTGGTTACAGATATGAATCAGACATCTGCCTTCAACTTTGGACAGCCTGTCTCATTACCTGGAGGATCCTTTGGGCCCCCAGACTTGCACTGTGGCCGTCAGAGCCCCATTCTCAGCTAGGACAAAGTAGTGATGCCAGCCATTTAGAAGGTGGAGAAGGAATGAAGCTATGGCCCTAGTTTCTGAATCAGATATATGGCAAAAATATATTCATTTTGTGGTTAGTCAGTCATGTCTGACTCATTGTGACCCCATGGACTGTAGCCCTCCAGGCTCCTCTGTCCATGGGGATTCTCCAGGCAAGGATACTGAAGTGGGTTGCCATGCCCTCCTCCAGGGGATCTTCCCAACCCAGGGATTGAACCCAGGTCTGCATTGCAGGCGGATTCTTTACCAGCTGAGCTACCAGGGAAGCCAGTATTCATTCTACTAGGTTATTTTGACAATTCATCAAGCACCTAAAGTGTACTAAGTGATATTCTATGCATTGAGGCTGTACACTATTTATGATAGTACATCAGTTAAAGTGTGCACGCTAAGTCCCTTCAGTCATGCCCGACTCTGCAATTCTATGGACTGTAGCCTGCCAGGCTGCTCTGTCCATGGAATTCTCCAGGTAAGAATGCTGGAGTGGGTTGCCATGCCCTCAAGGGGGTCTGCTTGACCCAGGGATTGAACCCATGTCTCTTGCATCTTCTGCGTTGGCATGTGGGTTCTTTACCACTAGTGCCACTAAAAGCCATATTATAAAATACATTTAAGAAAGAGCTAAGAAGTTCCAGTCAGTTGTCTGAATATGCCTTCTCTGTCACAGATTCTTATTTACTGCCAAAACTCTCCAAATGTCTAGAATTTGGCAGAAACAAATATATCATATAATTCATCTAAGAGGTTTAGTTACCCAAACTACATCTTTATAATAGTCATTTATTGCATGGCTTTGAAGTTGGTACCCTAAGGATTTAGTATAGAGAAGTTCCAGGAATGCATTAGAAACCTAAGGAAGAACTCCCATTGTGACTTGTTAATGTCCTCAGTTTGGGGAATAGCAGCCCATCTTTCGGAGAAGGCAATGGCAACCCACTCCAGTACTCTTGCCTGGAAAATCCCATGGACGGAGGAGCCTGGTAGGCTGCAGTCCATGGGGTCGTGAAGAGTCGGGCACGGCTGAGCGACTTCACTTTCACTTTTCACTTTCATGCATTGGAGAAGGAAATGGCAACCCACTCCAGTGTTCTTGCCTGGAGAATCCCAGGGACAGAGGAGCCTGGTAGGAGGCCGTCTATGGGGTCACGCAGAGTCGTACATGACTGAAGCGACTTAGCAGCAGCAGCCCATCTTTTGACCATAATATAAAATTTGAGCTGCATGTTGAAAACCATGTGCCAAGAAGTACCATTAGGCTCCGTGTGGATGAGGCTTCGTCAGCTCTCGTGATTAACTTTTTGCAGTCAAGGAGATGGTAGTGTCTCCTTTGTATAGCCCGGGAAATGCCTGCAAGCCTTCCAACTTCTGGCTAATTCAACCTCTACCTACTCTGGGAAAATGGACAAATCCACAGCCTACATCTCTTCCCACTGTGGTCTCCTTGACAATCAAATTCTGAAAAAGCAAACCTCCCTGCATGATTTCTTGCTGGAATAATGAAACCCATCTCAGCCCCTGCTTGACAGTTTTCTTCAGAAAAGGAGAATAGCCACATTCAAAAACCTGTACAATTTGACCTTTCCAAAAGCGAGAGCTTTTTCCTCACCAAAATGATTCATTTGAGCCTATAATTTGTAAATGAAAAGCCCCAGTGAAAAGAACCAAGTGACTGTTCCTCTGAAAGCTTTTTGGATGAGCTGGAATTGCCCTTTGGCATTAAATCCCCTCTTCCAGACCCATTTAAAGACCCATTTCACATGGTCTTGGAACCATGGGTAGTGTGCAAAAGCAATAAACTTAGTAAAGCTACCAATTTTGGAGTATTTGCTAGGTATAAGCCTAGTCTGTACAAGTATTCGTTTTTCATCTTCACACCAGCCCTAGAAGTAGATGCTATTATTTTTACCATTTTATAGATGAAGACCCTGAGAACACAGAAAAATGAAGCGAATTGGCCCCTACCCCTCCACATCCTTTTCCATTACCACCACCACCATCATTATTATCACCACCAACATCATCTAGTGCCAACTCTGTGCCTATATTCAGTTCTTTATTTTTTTAAAGCTCATTTCATCTTCACGACAGTTCCATGGAGCCAGCACTACTAATTGACCAAAGGAGGTTTACTCCAGATTTCCTTTGTCATGGCAGCCAGGAACATGCAGAAGCAGATAACAGAAATCTCTGCAGCCACATTTGACTCAGCACTGCTAGTGGAGCTGCGAAGGGACAAAATTATAAAGAAGCAAAGTTTCTGAGTGCCTTACTACCACTTCACTCAGTGTTGGTGCCTCTTCCTCCCAGTGAATGCCTTCCTCACCCCCTCCACAGGTACCCAGGGCCTTTGTGATATCCGAGAATGCCCAGTGTCTGCCACCCCACCCCCATCCTCGTGACTGTACCAGTGTTAAAAGTCCCCAGTACCTTGGGCCTCGTTCAACTCTATACCTACATCAAAACCAACCTACATCAAAACCAATCATCAGAACTCTATACCTACATCAAAACTGTGGGTTCTCCCTTCACACTTGCTCTGTGGTAAGGTAATGTGCTCTCTTAGGTCAAATTTGTTGTGGGTGTGTGTTTAGTCACTAAGTCGTGTTCGACTCTCTGCGACCCTGTGGACAGTAGCCCACCAGGCTCCTCTGTCCATAAGATTTCCCAGGCAAGAATACTGGAGTGGGTTGCCATTTCCTTCTCCATTAGGTCAAATTAGAATAGTAGTATCTAGTAATGGTTTAACATTAGACCAGAGTTCTCTCTCCATCCAACATTTCCAATAGTTGAATTGTCTGGTTTAAAAACTTTGGCCATCTGCTGGGTACTTAATGGCATATTAGTACAATTTTAATTTGCATCTTCCTGATTACTAATAAGGTTGAATATCTTCTCATGTTTGTTAGTTATTTCTTCCTTTTTGTATAAGTCATTCATATTTTTTGCTTATTTTTCTATAGAGTTGTTGAGCTTTTGCTTATCAATTCCTATGGATACTTTGTGAACTCTGGGTTCTTCTATTTTGCAAATAATTTCTCCTTGGATCATTTATTGAATCCCCACCCATCTGCAGTGCTCCTTTGGTCATACAACACGTGTCAAATATGTAGGCGTCTATGTCTGGGCTCTCTATCCTCTGCCAAGACCAGACTGTCTTAATTATTTGGACTTTTGAAATTTTTTTATAGTGTGTTCTTCATTGTATGGATTTCTACTCTTTATTATTTCTTTCCTTCTACTTTGTTTTTTAATTATTTTGCTATTCTTCATCTTCCATCTTAAGATGGCTACTTAGCTTAACAATTTTCACTCTTATTTTATGATATAAGCATTTAATTCTTTACATCATCCACTCAGTACTGCTTTGTCTCTTTCCTCAAGTTTTGATAGTGATGATTATTTTCACTGTTATTAGTTCAACATGTTTTCTGTTTTTTATTATCATTACTTTTTTGACCTGTGAGTTATTTAGAATTATTTACTAATTTACACAGTTATTTGGAATTAGTTTGTTCCTTTTGAGGCTTGCTTTTAATCATCTCTAGGGCAGGTGCAGAGCATTTGGGCTCATTTGACCATTAGTCGAGGACCCTAGGGCTTACTGGGTAGCGTTATTGGTAAAGAACACTCCTGCCAATGCAGGGGATGTAAGAGATACAAGTTCAATGCCTGGGTTGGGAAGATCCCCTGGAGGAGGGCACAGCAACCCACTCCAGTATTCTTGCTTGCAGAGTCCCATGGACAGAGGAGCCTGGTCAGGGTGGGGGCGCTACAGTCCGTAGCATCACACAGAGTCGGCCACAAGTGAAGCAACGCAGCAGCGCAGAGGACCCTAACGTTCTTCTCGTTGGCCCTTTCTGAGCAGTCTGTCCAGTGCTCCATGCATTAGTAGATCCTCCCACTCTGCTTGAACACAAATTATTCCCAACGTCATATGAGAAACTCTTCTCTCTCTTTCCAGCACTCCTCTTTCTTTCTTTCTTTCTTTCTGTATTTTGCCCTGAAAATTTTAGCTGCCTTGTCCTCCCCAAATTCCAAATTTTGTCTCCTCAGTTCATCAAGGTCACTGCCTGGTTCTGTCTGAGCCCCTCTGTTCTGCGGCCTGAAAGTTCTCTCTGGACAATGAACTGGGCAAGTTCAGGCCCTACCTTGTTTGTTTCCCTTCTCTCAAAACTCCCTTTCTGCTGTTGCCCGTTGCCTGGTATCCAAAATAAATTTTTTCCTAATATTCTGTTTGATTTTCTCATTGTTAAGAGTAGAGGATAAATCCAGGTCATATTTTTCCAACATGGCCAGAAGTGGAAATTGGTCATTCCTCATCTTTCTTTTTTTTTTTGCTTTATTTATTTTATTTCATTAAACATCTTAATCCATCTTTTGTTGTTTGTTTGTAACCTACGTTTGAATATCTCCTTCTGCCATATGTTGTTTCTGCTGCATCTTTCTCAAGATGCCTTGTTTCTTTGTATGTTTATTTTTGCCCAGGGGCAACTCATTTTCTTTGGCATTTTATTTGTGAGAACTCTTTGAGACCTGGGATAAAGATGGTTTACTTTAGCATTTGTATTTATTTCTACTCAATGCCTGGGATTACTACCAGTTGAGGATACTCTAAATAATATTCTCAGCTTGAAACATTTTGGGCCACCCAGGTACTGAGAATTAAGACTGCAAACCTACATTAATTCTGCCTTTGGTTCCAAATTCTGGGGATAATTTCGTTCTTCTTTTCTCAGTGCCGTATTTCAAGAATTATTTCTTATGTATGTAAGGGGGCAGTTGTTGTGAATGGAGATAAAATCTTCAAGTTGGGCAGACATTGGGCTTTATATTGTTATCCATGCCCTTTGAGGCCATATAAAGCTAAGCTTGAATGTCACTTAGTTTGGTAGATATCTTCAGGGTAAAAGCAAACTCCAGTTCTGCCTACTTCTCTTGAGTCCGCAAATTTGTATATACTTTTTTGCCTAAAAATTTTTTACTCTTTTACAAGCTCACCAATGCATTTAGTAAGATTTGTGAAAATATCTTATCCATAATGTTTAATTATACTTGATAGGAAGGTCTTTTCAGATTACCATATTGCTTTTGGGGGGCTACTTTTCTATGTTTTTCTGTTACACATCTCTTACTGTTCTAAATTATAAATAATAGAACCACAAAATTTACTATCCAAACTGAGACACTTCTGAGAGTGAAAAATGGGTACTCAATGCTATTAACTATCTGAAGTTATATTAGTGAACCCATAAAATATTTCTATTGAAAAATCACCCTCAAAAATAAAATATTTTCTGATAAAAAATTTAATGTGCACCAAAGTAAAAAAAAATCTTTCTGTTGTTTGCCAAGACATTAAAATAAGCAGAATAACTGTTCTTGATACAGCTTTTTGTGTTTAGGTCACCTTCACCAAGTCTATGCCTAATATCATGTCAATGGTATTTTTCTTAAGATTCTTTCTTTTTTTTCCTAGCATTATCTTAGAGCCTCAGCATTTTGCTTCTTCAGTTATCTAACTGCATACCTATATATTTATGTATGTATATTTCTTAACATAAAACTATCTATACATCACAGATTCTATTTCTCTTGATAGAATATCATAGTCAAGTGCAAAATTATTACATAACAACCAACTATAAGTTCATTTCAGTAGAATGAGTTTCTCAGTTCAGTAAGAATTTTGGTGTTAAAGTTTCAGAAGATCTGTCTCAAAATCGATTTTGGAGCACAATTATAGAATTTTAAAGGTATATCTTTTTTTTTTCCCCATCCATATCCAACCAGAATTTTTATTTCAAGAGAAAAGGTGTAAATATTGCTTGTTTCTTGCTGTCAGATATTCATTTAGTTCCTTCCTTGCTTTGGCAGGGATGTATTTCATGTCCTCCCTGTTTGCGAGTGTTGTCTTATTTAGTAATTGCAGCTCTCTACAAATTTCAGAGGCTGAGATTTCTGTATTCGTTTGTTGAACACTTGATTATGGATTTATGACTTTATTTTGAACAAAGTACGATCAGAATTTAGAAGACCTGTTTCTAAAACTCCTACGCTTTTTTGTAGGACACTTAAGTAGATTTATAAAGCATGAAAAATCTGCCTGATGTCAGCAATTTCATATCGTTTAAGCCAGTTCTTTAAAGTCACAAACATTTCTCAAATCCAGTCGGTCACAGGCAGCAAAAGACAAAACTACTTACTTCCCTGATGTAATCATTGTTTTTTTTTTTTTCATATAAGCTTTTCTTGTTGTTATTGTTTAGCCACTAAATTGTGTTGACCTCTTTGAGACCCCATGAATTGTGGCCCGCCAGGAGACCTGGTGTGCTGCAATTCATGGGGTCGCAAAGAGTCAGACACGACTGAGCGACTGAACTGAACTGAGGCTTCTCTGTCCATGGGATTTCCCAAGCAAGAATCCTGGAGTGGGTTGCCATTTCCTTCTCCAGGGGATCTTCCTGACCGAGGGACTGAACCCTGGACGTCTGCATTGCAAGCAGATTCTTTACCACTGAGCCACCAGGGAAACCCCATGTAAGATTTATCACAACATTTTTGTAGCTCAGTTACTCTAACTCTTCATATGTAAATTTTGCTAATTTTGACATCTACAGCTTATATTTCTCTGGGTATAAATAGAAGTCTGTTTGAGCACAGTCACAAATTATGTGTGTGCAATAACCAATCACAGTTGCCTTTCAGCCTAGTCTCTCCATTTGCTAGGCACATTATGTCTTAAAGTGTAAACTCTGTTCACTGCATTTATCAAACACGTTGCAAGATGGAACCAAGGGAGTAGAGAGGGAAGGTCTGCCCAACTCTTCCTATCTCCTTTTTTTACAGTCTTTATAATATTGCTATGTTTTTTTTAACATGAAAAATTGAGGACAAAATAAACCAGACACATGCAGGATAATAGGCATAACCTGAGACATTCTGGGTAAACCAGAACCTATGTTCAGCCTAGGGCTTCCCTAGGGGTAAAAAATCTGCCTGCCAATCCAGGAGGTAGTGGTTGGATCCCAGGGTCAGGAAGATCCCTTGAAATAGAAAGAAGTAACCAATTCCAGTATTCTGGGAAATCCAATGGACAGAGGAGCCTGGCAGGCTGCAGTCCATGGGTTCCCAAGAGGGGGACACAACTTAGCAACTAAACAACAAAAATGTTCAGCCTAATTACAGCCCTACAGATATGTCTCATCTATGTTTGCAATTCCAGGGCTAGCTGAAGGCCTCCTTGTATCCTAGGTTCTTTTTAAAAAAAATTTTTTTTTTTTGGTTGTGCTGAGCAGCATGTAGAATCTTAATCCCCTGACCAGGGATCAAACCTGTACCTCCTGCAGTGGAAGCACAAAGTCTTAACCACTAGACCACCAAGGAAGTCCCTATCCTCGGTTCTTAATACATGCTTGTTGGGTAAACTACCCCAAAATAGCCTGTTTGCTTGGCTAGGACTTTCTTTGTATTAGTGCAGAGGAATGAGGATGGGCAGGTTCTTTGTAACAAGACCCTCTGACCTCCTACCACACAGGACGCTGCTTCCTCTGCTAAGACTTAACTGCAAGCAGATGACCCCTTGCTGCTATTTTGGAGCATTTTGTTCTACAGACCACATGTATTGAACTCTACAAGCTGGCTCTATCAGTTCTTTTAACCCATACACACTACTGAGACCAAACTTTTTTTTTTTCTGAGACCTTCAAACTATGTGGACTCAGTCTAAGAAGAACCCTGAGGTGGTAACACAGACATAGTTTGCAGACTGACCTGGCTTGACTTGGCCACAGTCTTGACTGAAATCGAAGGCATATTGGTGGTCCCAACTGTTCCTCTCTGGGGACTATTGTCCATATTTCTCAAGATGGGCCTGACAGCGACTTTGGTATAAATGTCTTTCCTGTGATCTATCCTTGAAGACTGTGAGCTGTGCACACCCATGTAGGCCATGGCTTGTGCTCTAGAACACTTGGAGGGGCTGGAGGAGTCTCTCTGCTGTTATGCAAGTGAGAGTGTGAGCCTCATACTCAGCATTTGGCACCTGTTCTAGGTCAAGGCAGTGTCTACCTTGGTTTTATTCTGACTGTGGCTCCTATGAGTTGTTTTTTTTTTTTTCTTAAATGTAATGCTTTGGAAGTTAGGAAGTTAAGGAGGTAGGAAGCTGGGGGAGATTTCTTTTGATGGAGAAGTACCCGTTATATAGTTATTTAAATATTCATAGAAAGGCAGATCTCTGCTGGGCACTGATTTAGAAATGATTTCTGCCCATCTTAGGCAGTTCTCCAGGAAACAGGAATCATTAATGTCATTTGGACCATCCATCTAGCCCACCAGGAGTGTTTCCTAGCACTTTGGAAAAACTCTGAGATGTTTTCAAAATAAAAAAAGTGGAGATAGCGGGGCCGACAAAGAAGTGTCATAGGACATTGTGATTGATTCCTCATTTACAAGCCTCTTGTCACTGGCAGGACTTTGAGAAACTGCCCACTCAGAGATCTTACAGGGATGACAGTGACTAGACAGTGACTGAACTCAGACCACATTTGTGCCATTAAAAAATGAACATCTATTTGAGATTGAACTTACCAACTTAAAAGGTGCAGAATTTGTGCTGCAATAGCCTTTTATAAACAAAATGTCACTAGAAAACTCAAATGTTTCTTAATTCTTTTTCAAGAAATGCATAATTCTTTCATGGCTTTCATGTTGTTCCCCAATAAGATTTCATGTATGAATTGTGACCTTGTGTAACATTTTTTCTCAGACTTGGACCAGTAATAGAAACCATTTTTAAACTTAATTTCCTTTTAATTCCTTCCAGTTACTAGGCACTGGTCTTTGTGCCAAAAGCCAATCCAATTGGTACATTTTGTGAAGACTGTGGAATCATATTTCTTTAAACCACACATGATACCCAGAAGGCATTCTAACAGAGCTGCCCTCATCACTGTCCTTAAAATTAGTTATTCTTGATTTCAAAAGAAGTTTATCCCAGGGCAGTCCATGGCACATATACATAACAATAGTCTTTCAAGTTTTCCCCATCTGCTGGCTGGTTAGTGGTCTCCAAGTAACAAGGACCATATTGGATTAAGTATTTTAAGCACAAAATAGCATAAGAAATCATTGGTAAATCTTATTGGCAGGCTTATCACAGGAATACCAAATATGGGAAGGCTTTTGAATCACAGATGCCAAAAGAATGTTAAGTTAAAATCTAAGACTTATAAAGGGTTAGCAACTTTTGTACATCAAAGGATACTCTCAAAAGATTGAAAAACATCCTGGAAGATGGGAGAAACTATTTGCAAATCATATATCTAATAAAGGCTTAATTTCCAAAATATATAAAGAATTCCTAGAGTTTCCTGGTAGCTTCCCTGGTAGCTCAGTCGGTAAAGAATCTGCCTGCAATGCAGGAGACCAGGGTTTGATCCCTGGGTTGGGAAGATCCCCTCGAGAAGGAAAATATTCCAATACTCCAATATTCTTGCCTAGAGAATCCCGTGGACAGAGGAGCCTGGTGGGCTACTGTCCACGGGGTCACACAGAGTTGGACACGACTGAAGCGACTTAGCATGCGTGCATGCATTGGAGAAGGAAATGGCAACCCACTCCAGTATTTTTGCCTGGAGAATCCCAGGGACAGAGGAGCCTGGTGGGCTGCCATCTATGGGGTCACACAGAGTCGGACACGACTGAAGCGACTTAGCAGCAGCAACAGCCAGTATTCTTCTTGGAAAATCCAATGGCCAGAGGAGCCTGGCAGGCTACAGTCCATGGGGTCGCGAGAGTCGGACACAACTAAGCAACTAAACCACCAGAGTTCAACAACAAAAATCCAATTCAATTCAAAAATGGACAAGAGGCTTGAATAGATATTTCTCCAAAGAAGATATACAGATGACCAATAAGGGCACGAAAATATGCTCTATATCAGTGGTCCCCAGTCTTTCTGGCACCAGGGACTGGTTTTGTGGAAGATGATTTTTCCATGGACTAGGATGGGAGTAGGGGGAATGGTTTCAGAATGATTCAAGCACATTATAATTAGTGTGCACTTTATTCCTATTATTGTTACATCAGCTCCATCTCAGATCATCAGGCATTAGATCACGAAGGTTAGGGACCCCTGCTCTACATCATTAGTCGTTAGACAAGTGCAAATAAAACCATGATGAAATACCAGTTCACATCTGTTAGGAAGTTCAATTCAGTTCAGTCGCTCAGTCGTGTCTGACTCTTTGCAACCCCAAAGAGTTGAGTGCAGCACACCAGGCCTCCCTGTCCATCACCAATTCCTGGAGTTTACTCAAGTTCATGTCCATTGAGTCGGTGATGCCATCCAACCATCTAATCCTCTGTTGTCCCCTTCTCCTCCCGCCTTCAGTTTTTCCCAGCATCAGGATCTTTTCAAATGAGTCCATTCAGGAAGGACTATTATCAAAAAATGGAATATGAGTATTGGTAGGAATGTGGAGAAAGTGAAACCTCTGTGCATTGCTGGGAGAAATGTAAAATGGTTCAGCCACTGCGGAAAACAGTTTGGCAGTTCCTCAAAAAGTTAAACATAAAATTGCCATATTATCCAGCACTTCCACTCCTAGGTATATACTCAAGAAAATTGAAAGCAGACTGGAACAGACACTTGTACACCCATGTTCCTGGCAACATTCTTCATAATAAGCAACAGATAGCAACAGTGCAAGTGTTCAGCAAGAGAGGAATAGAAAATATGGTATATCCACACAATGGAATATTATTCAACTGAACCATACACTGAATTTAAAGTGTATGGTTAAAATAAAGTTAAAATAGTGACTTTTATACTAAGTATATTTAACCACAGTTTAAAAAACAAGGAAAAGGAAAGGCCAGCAGTTTTCAAGGACACAAGTCCTTGAGGGTTTCTACTACCATTAGATCTTCCTTTTTTTCCTTAATAATTAATAGGGTAATAATTAGTGGATTGAGTTGTATATGGAAGAATTTCCATGGACAGGAATGAAGTAAAGGTCTTTGCAGGCTGAGAGCTGGGATGAACACAGATGCAGGAGAGACACAAACGTCTGCCCTTGTTCCAGAAATAGTGACTGGAGTGGGACAGACAGTGTCCACAGTGCAGAAAGGCACCTTAGAATATTTTGCAGCTTCCTCCTCAGGGGGCTGCCCAACCCAGATTCAAAGCCCCCAAGTTATCTTTATTGTAATCTTTTATATGCTAAGGAGGAAGCCTCCTAGATTTTCAGTCAGTAAAGTAACAAATGGATTAGAACTTTGGTCATGCCAGTCAGCAACTCGCAGGGTAAGCACCTAAGGGCTATTTGGTGAGTGATGAACTTTGTGGCAGTGGCACTTCACTCTTCCTCCTGAAGCCACTTTCAGCATTCCCGAGACTTAGAAAGGCCATTGGCTAGGATTAGGGAGCAAGCTTGGAAGAAGAGGGCACAAATGGCTTAGCCTGACCTTGACAATCAGAATCCTGTTTTAAGCTCCATGCTACTGCCTTTAAAGAAAATCCGTTGCACAGGGAGAGAGATGAGCTTGAGATCACAGGGAGGACATGTTTCATCATCTAATCCATCCTCCCAAGTACTGGTGTGAATCCTTCCCAACAGGGGGATGTTCTGTACCCCTGGCTTCACATAATGATCCAGCTTATGTCACCTCTCTTGGAAGGTTACCCTACAACACAAGGGGTGCCCACTGGTATGCAGTCTGATGAGCAGAGAGAGATTGGACCTTCCTTTCTTTGTGTGCACATGATCAGAACACAGTCAGGTGAAGGCAAACAAAATGACAGCTAGGGCTCAAATTTGCATTTTCTCTGTTCATTTTATTTTGATAGAAAGAAAGCATGGAATTGCCTAAATTGAACTTAGGAGACTGGAAACAGTCATGATTGTAATGCAGTGTAATTGTCAAGCCCAGATTCTTTGTCTCATGTTATTTAACCTCTTTTTGGCCTTTCCAAGGAATGTGGTAGAAGAGGGGTTCATATGGGTTTCCAGAGCTGGAAAGTAAAAGCCCCATAATTCACCTAGCACCCACATTGCTCTGTCATCTTTGTGTTTTGTTAGAGAGTCAGTTTAAAAAAGTAGATGAGACCCTTCCAGATGTTTCCCTGACTTTAAAACTTTTTTTTTGGTAAACACATTTCTTTTGAAAGAACTCTAAATACACTTGCAGATTTTCAAAGCCCAGATTTTGCTCAGTTCTAATGTCAACCCTGAAGGGTGATCACAGACTGAGTCATAGAAAGAGGCACCATCAAAATACCACATCAAACAAACATAAGCTTCATGTAAGTTTCTTACCTGAAATAAACATTAAAACCTCATGAAAAAGCATAAGAATGTTCTAAAAATATAGGTTTATCACTAAGGTGATATAGGAAGCTTAGGGATGGTATAGTGGGAAGGCAGTAGAAAAGATTTGATAGAAGGCACTAGACAAAAATAGGATTTTATTATATCAAGAATTCCGTTTGTAACTTTCATTTTCTTTCTTCTTGAGAATTCTTTGAGAATCCATGGAAAAGAACAAGGGTGAGCAAAAATCAGGGGAGAAGCTCTGGGTTACCATGACAACGTGACTCTTGACTCCATCTCTATCATCCATCATTGCCTTTTGGATTACTGCAGAAGAGATCTTTGACATTGGAATTAACACCTCCTTCTAAATCTGAGGATAATTTAAAGCTGAAGAATAGCAAAGTCTCTAAATAGTACAATGAGCTCATCTTTACTCAAAAGATGTGTAATGGTCATAATGCAACATAATTGAGGTAGTTCCTTATCTCTCACCCAGTAAAGCTGTCATAAACCACTGCAAAGGCTCTATATAAAGTGACAGGGCTATAGAAATGTCTATTGTAAAGTATCGATGATTAATGATAATGGTTTGGGCCAAATAGATTTGTAAAAGAAAGTAAAACTTCAGATAATGTGAAGAATGTCAGAGTAGTATTTATAATCTAAATTTCAGTAACAATATAAACATGATTATTACTCCTATTCTGGTCCTGCAGGTGGAATAAATAATGAGCATGCATCTATACAGACCAGTCTGCAGAGTTCAGTAACTGCTTAATGAGCCATTAAGCACTTCTTTATAATATCTTAAACTTCACTACCACACTCTATTTTTGCTGGTCTGCTAATTCATGGGAAATCTATGGACCTGTTATTTTCTATTTGTCTGTTCGTGCCTGAATGTGTGCCCAGTCACTCCATCGTGTCTGACTCTTTACAACCCCATGGACTGCAGCCCACCAGGCTTCTCTGTCCATGGGATTTTCCAGGCAAGAATATTAGAATGGGTTACCATTTCCTACTCCAATGGATCTTCCTGACCCAGGGATCAAACCTGTATATCCTGCATCTCCTACACTGGGCAGGCAGACTGTTTACCACTGAGCAGCCTGAGAATCCTATTTGTCTGTGAGGTCTACTAATTTGCCTTCTATAAGTTATTGTTTTTGTTTTTCAACAAAGTGATGACATTCCTAGCTCTTGATTATGCTAAACTAAGTAAAAATAAATATAGGCTCTTTCCCTTCTGTTCTGGAGCTAATAAGTCATAAACATTGTTTGAATTACTGTGAAGAAAGATCAAAATAAAAAGAAAGATCAAATTGAAAGCCTAATTCCTGCCCTCGATGGTCTTGGGATCCTGTTGAAAAGAGCTACCTGGCATTGACCAAACTGTGAGGTTTGAGGACACAGTCCTTGAACTGCCAAGTCTGCCAAAGACTTCTGACACCAACTGTAAGGAGTTAGGGTCCAACTACAAAATTAGAGGAAAAGTCCAGAAAAGACTACTCTCACCTCTGACACCAACTGCACATTTAGAGGGTTCCCAAAATCACCTCCAGGTCTGGTAATTCACTAGAAGGACTCAAAGCCTCGCTGAAAGTACTCAAGGCTACATCTTGTTATAGAGGATACAGATTAAAAGCATACAAAGGAAGAGATGCAGAGGGCAGAGTCTGGGGAGAGAGGGGTTCCAAACATGAAGCTTCCATTGTCTTCCCCTGCGGAGATAGAATGTGTTACCCTCCCAGTTGTCAATGTGTGACAATATGCACTGAGTTTCAGTATGCAGTTTTACCTGGGGCTTCATTGCAGAGACATGATGGATTAATTTCCAGCCTGGCTGAATTTGGTCTCTAAGTTGACTGATACCACGTGACCCAAGGCCCCTGAAGTAAATCACGTGATTGATCTTCCAGGCATGGCCAGCTCCCACTTTAAGACTATTGGGTGTGCCCCTATGATCTGGTGTGACCAGTCCCCACTCTCCACAAAGATATGCCCAGCAGATACAATACAGATTACTTCCCAGAAGCTGAGGTTAAAGCTAGATCTCTTTGGGTGAGACCATATTCTTTATTGCATAGGAGTCAAGACAAGTCTGAGTGAAGAGGAGGTACTAAATTATATGGTAGGTAGAGAAGGGCTTAGTATGAGCTTGGATGACCAAAGAAATACTTGACAAGCAATAGAAGGAACATGGACTACTCCCAAGCAAGAGAACATTTAAGGACATGATAAGTGTCTTTTAAAATGTGAAGGGCTAGTGTGCACAAAAAGATGATTCTTACCCTGTATGCCCGTTGGAAATAGAGTTGAATGTCTGTGGGTTAGAAATATAAAAAATATATAAGTTCAATATAAGAAATAACTTTCTAATAATTGAGGCTACTTAAAAATATTACCCAGGCTGCCTTGAAGTTTTCAGCCATTAAAAATATTCTGGCAGCAAGCAGATCACCTATAATAATGGCAGTCCTCTTATTAGGAAATAAAATGACCCTTAAGAATCTTTTCAGCTCTAATACTCTTTGGTTCTAAAATTATTTTTCTATTTTTTCTTTATTCTCAATTAAAGAGTTTTTATTGAAGTATAAGTTACATAGCATTATATTAGTTTCAGGCATTAGTCAGTTCAGTCGCTCAGTTGTGTCCAACTCTGTGACCCCATGGACTGCAGCACACCAGGCTTCCCTGTCCACCACCAACTCCCAGGGCTTGCTCAAACTCATGCCCATTGAGTCAGTGATGCCATCCAATCATCTCATCCTCTGTTGTCCCCTTCTCCTCCTGCTTTCAATCTTTCCCAGCATCAGGGTATTTTCCAATAAATCAGTTCTTCGTATCAAGTGGCCAGAATATTGGAGCTTCAGCATCAATCCTTCCAATGAGTATTCAGGACTGATTTCCTTTAGGATTGACTGGTTTGATCTCCTTGCAGTCCAAGGGACTCTCAAGAGTCTTCTCCAACACCACAATTCAAAAGCATCAATTCTTCAGCACTCAACCTTCTTTATGGTCCAACTCTCACATCCATACATAACTACTAGAAAAACCATAACTTTGACTAAACCAACTTTTGTTGGCAAAGTAATGTCTCTGCTTTTTAATATGCTGTCTAGGTTGGTCACAGCTTTTCTTCCAAGGAGCAAGTGTCTTTTAATTTCATGGCTGGTGTCACCATCTCCAATGATTTTGGAGCCCAAGAAAATAGTCTGTCACTGTTTCTGTTTTTTCCCCATCTATTTGCTGTGAAGTGGCATGATCTTCATTTTTTGAATGCTATGTTTTAGGCCAGCTTTTTCATTCTTCTCTCTCATTTTAATTAGGAGGCTCCTTAGTTCCTCTTCACTTTCTGCCTTATGGGTAGTGTCATCTGCATATCTGAGGTTATTGATATTTCTTCCTGCAATCTTGATTCCAGCTTGTGCCTCTTCCAATCCAGCATTTTGCATGATGTGCTCTGCATATAAGTTAAATAAGCAAGGTGACAATACAATAGGTATACAACACAATGATTCAATATTTGTATATAATTCAAAATGATTACCATAATAAGTCTAGTTAATGTCCACCATCATAAGTTACAAAACATTTTTTTCTTGTGATAAGAACTTTTAATATCTTCTCTCTGGTTGTTGTTTAGTCACTAAGTCATTTCTGACTCTTCTGAAACTCCACGGACTGTAGCCCACTAGGCTTCTCTGTTCCTGGGATTTCCCAGGCAAGAATACTGGCATGGGTTGCCATTTCCTTCTCCAGGGGATCTTCCCAACTCAGGGATCAAACCCGGGTCTCCTGCATTCCAGGTAGATTCTTTACTTCTGAGCCACCAGGGAAGCCTCAATCTACTCTCTTAGCAATTTTCAAATATGCAATGCAGTATTATTACTAGTTATAGTCACCATGCTGTATATTACATCCACAAAGCTTACTTATTTTATAACTGGAAGTTTGTATCTATTTTTCAACCTTGTATCCTAGAATTAGTGAGTTTTCTAAATTGTGTTCTTATTACATGAATTACCTTTAAAATGTCTTATGTCATACCCACATGCTACAGTCTTGAAATGAATGTATGTTTTCCTGAGCAGAACTTAGATTTAGAATATCTAGAGTAATTCAGATTCTAGTAACTGAGTGATCAATGACTAGACCAGGATGGAAGTTTTTTTCTTGTTCTAGATAAGAAGGAATGAATTGTTAAGCAAAAGAATAAAATAAGAAAGTTTTCATGAAACACATTTAATTTATATGTGAACCTATATTTTATAACCACTTCAGAAATTGCAAATATATCTCATTAATGAGATTGAAGCAGATAAGTTAGGATTTTAACTTGAAACCTTCTGTTAACTCTAAATTCAAGTTACATGATATACTTCTTTTGAAAGATTCTGAGCCTGTTCCCTGTTTACAGTGGTCTTTGTCATGAAGTGGACTGAATTAATGTGACTTGTATCTTATTCAAATAAACAGCAGAGAAGGCAATGGCAACCCACTCCAGTACTCTTGCCTGGAAAATCCCATGGATGGAGGAGCCTGGTAGGCTGCAGTCCATGGGGTCACTAAAAGTCGAGCACGACTGAGTGACTTCACTTTCACTTTTCACTTTCATGCATTGGAAAAGGAAATGGCAACCCACTCCAGTATTCTTGCCTGGAGAATCCCAGGGACGGGGGAGCCTGGTGGGCTGCCGTCTATGGGGTCGCACAGAGTCAGACACAACTGAAGCGACTTAGCAGCAGATAAACAGAACACTGATATCCAGGATCAAATAGATTCATGCAGCCCAAATTTCCTTAGATTTCATCTTCCTATGTGTATAAGGGTAGATGACTAAAGTCATAACTCCAATTTCCTTGGTCTTAATGCATACCCACAATGTAAACCCTCCAGTTTATATAAACTATCTTTCTATCCAGATCATTTTTGATGTACCTCAGGGAGCTCTCATGAATGCTCATCATGTAGTCCTGCTGGGGACAACTACTGCTTCACCTGGAATAGCCCTGTTTGGGCATGATCACTGCTCTCCTTCCTCTCACTGGGCACAGTCACCAAAGCTGTTGAGCCACCATGATGCCAGCCCTGGATAAACAGGATGGCAAGGGGAAGAACACATCTCTCCCTGCATCAGAGGCATCCCCAAATGGTGCTATTTGTGCTAAGGGTTCTGTGTTGATGTTGTCTTTGCTGTTTTTCAGTCACTAAGTTGTGTCTGACTCTTTGCAACCTCATAAACTGCAGCACACCAGGCTTCCCTGTCCTTCACTATCTCCCAGAGTTTGCTCAGACTCATGGCCATTGAGTCAGTGATGCCATCCAACCATCTCATCCTCTATCTGCCCCTTCTCCTCCTTCCCTCAGTCTTTCCCAGCATCAGGTTCTTTTCCAATGAGTCAGCTCTTTGCATCAGGTGGTCAAAGTACTGGAGCTTCAGCTTCAGCATCAGTCCTTCTAGTGAATATTCAGGGTTGATTTTCTTTAGGATTGACTGGTTTGATCTCCTTGCTGTCCAAGGGACTCTCAAAAGTCTTCTCCAGCAATACAGTTTGAAAGTATCATAAAATTAGTGCAGAAATAAATGCAAAAGAAACAAAGGAGACCATAGCCAAAATCAACAAAGCTAAAAGCTGGTTCTTTGAGATAATAAATAAAATAGACAAACCATTAGCCAGACTCATCAAGAGAAAAAGAGAGAAGAATCAAATCAACAAAATTAGAAATGAAAATGGAGAAATCACAACAGACAACACAGAAATACAAAGGATCATAAGAGAGTACTATCAGCAACTATATGCCAATAAAATGGACAACTTGGAAGGAATGGGAAAATTCTTAGAAAAGTATAACTTTCCAAAACTGAACCAGGAAGAAATAGAAAATCTTAACAGACCCATCACAAGCACAGAAATGGAAACTGTAATCAGAAATCTTCCAACAAACAAAAGCCCAGGACCAGATGGCTTCACAGCTGAATTCTACCAAAACTTTAGAGAAGAGCTAACACCTATCCTCAGAGAAGGCAATGGCACCCCACTCCAGTACTCTTGCCTGGAAAATCCCATGGATGCAGGAGCCTGGTGGGCTGCAGTCCATGGGGTCGTGAAGAGTCAGACACAACTGAGCGACTTCACTTTCACTTTTCACCCTCATGCTTTGGAGAAGGAAATGGCAACCCACTCCAATTTTCTTGCCTGGAGAATCCCAGGGACAGAAGAGCCTGGTAGGCTGCCATCTCTGGGGTCGCACAGAGTCAGACACGACTGAAGCGACTTAGCAGCAGCAGCAGCAACACCTATCCTACTCAAACTCTTCCAGAAAATTGCAGAGGAAGGTAAACTTCCAAACTCATTCTATGAGGCCACCATCACCCTAATACCAAAACCAGACAAAGATGCCACAAAAAAAAGAAAACTACAGGCCAATATCACTGATGAACAAGGATCAAAAAATCCTTAACAAAATTCTAGCAAACAGAATCCAACAACATATTAAAAATATCATACATCATGACCAAGTGGGCTTTATCCCAGGAATGCAAGAATTCTTCAATATCCACAAATCAATAAATGTAATATACCACATTAACAAATTGAAAGATAAAAACCATATGATTATCTCAATAGATGCAGAGAAAGCCTTTGACAAAATTCAACATCCATTTATGATAAAAACCCTCCAGAAAGCAGGTATTGAAGGAACATACCTCAACATAATAAAAACTATATATGATAAACCCACAGCAAACATTATCCTCAATGGTGAAAAATTGAAAGCATTTCCCCTAATGTCAGGAACAAGACAAGGATGGCCACTCTCACCACTACTATTCAACATAGTTTTGGAAGTTTTAGCCACAGCAGTCAGAGAAGAAAAATAAACAAAAGGAATCCAGATTGGGAAAGAAGAAGTAAAACTCTCACTGTTGCAGATGACATGATCCTCTATATAAAGGAGAGGATCTGCAACCCTAAAGACTCCACCAGAAAATTACTAGAGCTAATCAATGAATATAGTAAAGTTGCAGGATATAAAATTAACACACAGAAATCCCTTGTATTCCTATACACTAACAATGAGAAAACAGAAAGAGAAATTAAGGAAACAATTCCATTCACTATTGCAACAAAAAGAATAAAATACTTAGGAATAAATCTACCTAAAGAAACAAAAGACCTATATATATAAAACTATAAAACACTGATGAAAGAAATCAAAGATGACACAAATAGATGGAGAAATATACCATGTTCATGGATCAGAAGAATCAATATACTGAAAATGTGTATACTACCCAAATACCCATATAGATTCAATGCAATCTCTATCAAGCTACCAATGGTATTTTTCAGAGAACTAGAACAAATAATTTCACAATTTGTACGGAAATACAAGAAACTTCGAATAGCCAAGGCAATCTTGAGAAAGAAGAATGGAACTGGAGGAATCAACCTGCCTGACTTCAGGCTCTACTACAAAGCCACAGTCATCAAGACAGTATGGTACTGGCACAAAGACAGAACCATAGATCGATGGAACAAAATAGAAAGCCCAGAGATAAATCCATGCACCGATGGACACCTTATCTTTGACAAAGGAGGCAAGAATATAAAATGAAGAAAAGACAATCTCTTTAACAAGTGGTGCTGGGAAAACTGGTCAACCACTTGTAAAAGAATGAAACTAGAACACTTTCTAACACCATATACAAAAATAAACCCAAAATGGATTAAAGATCTAAATTTAAGACCAAAGACTATAAAACTCCTAGAGGAAAACATAGGCAAAGCACTCTCTGATGTAAATCATAGCAGGATCCTCTATGACCCACCTCCCAGAGTAATGGAAATAAAAGCAAAAATAAATGGGACCTAATTAAACTTAAAAGCTTTTGCACAACAAAGGAAACTATAAGCAAGGTGAAAAGACAGCCTTCAGAATGGGAGAAAATAATAGCAAATGAAGCAACTGACAAACAACTAATTTCAATAATATACAAGCAACTCCTGCAGCTCAATTTCAGAAAAATAAGCAACCCAATAAAAAAATGGGCCAAAGAACTAAACAGACATTTCTCCAAAGAAGACATACAGATGGCTAACAAACACATGAAAAGATGCTCAACATCACTCACTATCAGAGAAATGCAAATCAAAACCACTATGAGGTACCATCTCACGCCAGTCAGAATGGCTGCTATCAAAAAGTCTACAAACAATAAATGCTGGAGAGAGTGCAGAGAAAAAGGAACCCTTTTACACTGTTGGTGGGAATGCAATCTAGTACAGCCACTATGGAGAACAGTGTGGAGATTCCTTAAAAATCTGGAAATAGAACTGCCATATAACCCAGCAATCCCACTGCTGGGTATACACACCGAGGAAACCAGAATTGAATGAGACACATGTAGCCCAATGTTCATCACAGCACTGTTTATAATAGCCAGGACATGGAAGCAACCTAGATGTCCATCGGCAGACAAATGGATAAGAAAGCTGTGGTACATATAAACAGTGGAATATTACTCGGCTATTAAAAAGAATGCATTTGAATCAGTTCTAATGAGGTGGATGAAACTGGAGCCTATTATACAGAGTGAAGTAAGTCAGAAAGAAAAACACCAATACAGTATATTAATGCATATATATGGAATTTAGAAAGATGGTATTGATGACCCTTCATGTGAGACAGCAAAAGAGACACAGATGTAAAGAACAGACTTTTGGACTCTGTGGGAGAAGGCGAAGGTGGGATGATTTGAGAGAATAGCATTGAAAAATGTATATTACCATATGTGAAATAGATCGCCAGTCCAGGTTCAATGCATGATACAGAGTGCTCAGGGCTGGTGCACTGGGATGACCTTGAGGGATAGGATAGGGAGGGAGGTGGGAGGGAGGGTCAGGATGGGGAACACATGTACACCCATGGCTGATTCATGTGAATATATGGAAAAAAACACCGCAATATTGTAAAGTAATTAGCCTCCAATTAAAATAAATTTTTTAAAAAATAAAGTATCGATTCTTCAGTTCTCAGCCTTCTTTATGGTCCAACTCTCACACTGGTACTTGACTACTGGAAAAACTATAGCTTTGACTAGATGGACCTTTGTCGGCAAAGTGATGTCTCTGCTTTTTAATATGCTGTCTAGGTTTGTCATAGCTTTTCTTCCAAGGAGCAAGCAGCTTTTAATTTCATGGCTGTCACCATACATACATGCATAATATGCAGTCACCATACGCAATGATTTTGGAGCCCAAGAAAATAAAATCTGGCACTATTCTATAGTATTTAAAATAGAGTTCTATAGTATTTAATAAAGAGCTCTATGAGAGAACAGTTAGGCTAACTGTGACTACTCTCAGCACCTTCACTAACAGATGGTCTCAGGTCAGGTAAGGTATGAACTCATACCAGGCACCATATTGGTTGGATCATAAAGGCTGGTCCTTCAGTTGGCAGTGGGTGGTTCTCCACATGGTCCTCTTCTAAGCTCTCCTCTGATGAGCGGTCTCACCATCTCCCACACTGCTGCATGCCAATGATGGCAGAGATACCTCAAACACCCATGCCAGATGCAGGCAGCTATTCTAGCCAATGGTTTATTCTGAAAGCTAAAGTCACCCTCATTGGAAGACCTGAGAACCATGCTTCTCTATCAAGGTTGCCAGGATTACGCACTCTTGTTCTTAGCATCCCACAACACAGACCTGCTCACACCGTTTGCAGTACAAATGGAGTAGTATCTGAAACTGAGTCAAAAGCCCTTTAACTTCATGAACTCCTTTTGGGTATGCCAGTAGGATAGCTTGGCATGTACCAAGCTTTGGGCTATTCTGTAGTACCAGAAACCGGAAAATTCATGCCCTGAAATGTTGGCATCCTTGAAGGGAACATTGCTGAGAAATGGCCATTCCTGCGGAGCAGACAGCTTCCCATGCAAAAAGGTGTGTGAAGTCTTCTCCCAAACATGTAAATGTCTGTGAAGCAACCCTAAACAGGGAACTACCCATCCCTTACAGGGAAATAAACTCAAGCGAAGTGATTTTTCCCTTGTGGACATATGTGTTTCAGCGTCACAGCTCAGTAGTCTCACAAATAAAGACAAGCAGAAGCATGAGAGCTGCCCTCACCTGGGGGCCTGGCGACTCAATCTACCCTCTGCACAATGAACATTCTTTCTAGTGAGAGATAAATAACCACTCAGATGTGGACCACCTGGGCCGGGAGCACTGGGTTATAGGTCCTGGTGTCTTGGGACCCTTGTCCTCAATACTTGAGCTGGGCTCAGGAGGACACCGGTGACTCTTCAGACAATAGTAGAAAAGGATGTTCACAGACCAGTAGGATGTGAATGGGAAGGAGGCAGGGTTAGCGGGAGAGAGGCTGTAGCAGAGCCAGAAACTTGTCCAAGTTCATGACTTTAGCCTATCTCTGGTCCTTCTTTTCCTTTCTGTTCTTTCTTCCTATTTTTTTTCCTCTTCCCTGGTGGTCAGTGGGTAAATGAAGGGGCCTGGTGTTTGGGGTCTAAGGCTGGGAGATTAGAATCTTGGAGCTGCATCCATCCTTGGCATCTCTTGCCCGCATCTCAAGCTCTGTTTGGGGCTCTACAATACATTCTGGCAGTTTACAGGTAAAATGGGTAGAAAATGGGAGAGTTTCTAGAATGCAATGTAGTTCCAGAGTCATATCCTTAACAACATGAGGGATACCAGAATTTTCCTGGCATATAAACCCTGGTTGTTATCTTGATCTGACATCTATAAGAATTCTGTGTGTATGGTTTCCATTCTTCAATGCCAATGTGGTATTGCTTAAAAATAAACAAGCACTGTCTCCTTTTTCTAAAAAAGAGCATGCCTGTGTATATGTCTGGGAGGTCACATGTGTGTATGTGTTTGTGATTTTTATGTCTGCTGCCCACAGGAATCTTTCTCTTGCACATTGTTCTGGAGATTAATTTTCGAGGTTAACTAAGTTCCTTTCCTTTTGTTTCATTAGGAATTAATATAAGTCACTTTGCTTTTTTTTGTGCCCTCATTATGTTTGCATTGAAGGAGGCATATTTTTTAAAACAGATCCATGTCTGTAAGTGGACATTTATGGCTCTCTCCCACAAGAATCAGGCCTTGAAGAAGGGCTGGCCCATCCATGGTGCTGTATTTGAGTTGCTCAACTTAGTGATTCAGAGCTCACTACTCTTCAAAAGAACATGGTCAGTAGATGCCTTTCTTCTAACGTCCAGAGTTCTTCACCTCCTTTCTGGGGAAGAAATATATTTAACAGCTGTCATGAAAGGAACATCTATTTTCTTATGAGATTACCTGGCCAACATTGTAAATGTGTGACCCTGGCGGCCCTGTACCAACTTACCAGTTGGGACAGTTTTCCAACTCTCAGGGTCAGTGAACAATGATCTTGAGATTCCAGATTGTCCTTTCAGAAAGGAATTTAGAGTTCTGTTGGGTTCAGGGGGAGCCTCAAGCAGATACATCCCTGGACGCTGGGCCACGTAGGAGAATCTCAGCCAAGGAGAGAACTGTGCTATACCCATTGAAGTCCGGGTGTTCCCAGCCATCAGGGAGTTACGGTAATGGTGGGGGCGCTCCCAGTCTTGAGGGTCTTTCTTTATCATGTGCTGTTTTAGATTTGCTCTTCTGTCATTGGCTTTAATGGATGGTATGATAATGTGTTGGGTTTTTAACATTTTATTTATTTTTGGCTGGTCTGGATCTTCATTGCTGCTCTTAGGCTTTCTCTAGTTGTGGGGATTACTCTAGAGAGTTGTAGTGCACAGGCTTCTTATTTCAGTGACTTCTCTTATTGTGGAGCGTAAACTCTAGGCTCCTGGGCTTCAGTAGTTGCAGCATGCAGGCTCAGTAGTTGTGGAGCACAGGTTTAGTTGCTCTGTGGCATGTGGAATCTTCCCAGACCAGGGATCGAACCTGTGTCCCCTGCACTGGCAGGTGGATCCTTAACCACTGGACCACCAGCAAAGTCAGATAACATGTGTTTACCTGTGTGTCTCCCTCACTGGGTAGTAGGCTCTAGGGCCTCTGCTCTGCACATCCTCAGAGTCTGCAGGATGGCCTCCTGAGGGCCCACATTCACCAAATGCTATTTGAGTGAGCCGCTGTAGACATTCACAAGTTAACGAGTTGGAGGGTGAGCAGCCTCATCGCCCCTTAAGGACAGCCTCTGCTTCTGTATCACACAGGAAATGAAAGGGCAGTCGCTGATGACTGTGTCCTGGTGCTTGAGTGATTTCTAAAACCAGCGCTTGTTCCTCTGCCTATTTCCATGCTGCTGATTTTTAAAGCTCTCCCTTCAGGAAACATCTGAAAGAAAGACAGATGAACTGAAAGAAAGACAACAGGAACAACTGTCAAGTCAGAAAGAGACTGTTGAATAGGAAGGAAATGGCAGCCCACTCCTGTATTCTTGCCTGAAGAATTGCATCTACAGAAGAGCCTGATGGGCTATAGTCCATAGGGTCACAAAGAGTTGGACATGACTGAAGCGACCAAGCACATATACAAGGAAATTAAGACATACCTCTGTGTTCTTGTTGATAAATTTTTGGCACTCTGTCTAAAATGAAACCACGTTTTGTCAATACTTTAGAGCACGGGTCAATGGACTTTTTCTGTAAAAGACCAGATAGCAAATATATGGACTCTGCTGTTGTCGTGTGAAAGCAGCCAGAGACAATATGTTAACAAATTAGTGTGGCCATGTCTCAATAAAACTTTATTTACAAAAACAGGCAGGGGGCTGAATTGGGCTGGCGGGCCTCAGTTGGTCAGCTCGTGTCCTAGAGTACTATGTGCTCTGTCATGTTCTTATAAAATTAATGAAAATTTACTCGTTATGCTATTTTTTTGGTGTTCTCTTGCTATGGCTAATAAAAGGTTGACTTATTTTGAAAAGCAAGACATTTTTCTAAAAAACTGTTTTAAAAAATGTGTGCAGTGGGGTGGGAGGGAAGTGGAATGTGTGTGCATAGAACGTGACTGTCTGAAAGAAGAGCAGCACGGTCCTTCCCAGACCCCAGTCAACCCTACTCTGTCGCCCATCCTTTCCCGTCCCGCCCAACCCATCCTTCTCGCACGGGTCCCCAGGTCTAAGTTCTCACCCACCCTGGCCCTGGGGCTTGGTGGCCAGCAGTTCTGCACCTGTGCTCTCCTGTTCCTCTTGCCTCGGTGTCTATGCAGAGGTGCAGACTGAGTTTGAACTGATCACTGCCCTAGAAACTTTTCACTCTTTTTATTTTCCTGCCAAAGACAGTGAGTCAAACCTACAGTTTGTCCCTTCTTTCACCTTCTCTTCCCAACTTAATTGTCTTTGTTCCAAGTTAAAGGGTCATGATGAGGTAGAAAAAAACAAAAACTTTATAGCCACCATCTTTCACTCTCATCAGGTATGTTTTAGAGTCTAGAGAGGCCCATGTGAAACAATCTTCCTGGCAGTTTTACTGGCTTTCCAAAGGAGAGCTAAAATGCTTGTTGCCAAGCAACGCATAGGCCCTGGCTTCCTCCAACAATGTGGACTTAAAAATAAAAAATTGTCCCATGATTGACTTATGAATGGGGGAATCATGTGGAAACACACAGGGCAAACAGTTTGATACAACAATGCTGTATCTGTTTGTTTTGTCTTTGGTATCTTTTCCTGGGGCCTTTACAGGGCCATGTGGATAAATAACTGGGGTGTGCCTTCAGCAGAGCAACTGATGAACAAGACTCATCAGTAGGAACTTCATAGTACAGTTGATTCTCAGAATCATTTTCAGATTCAATGTTGTGAATTATGTTCAAAATCCATAGTTTTATTGTAATTTGCAGACATGCTTAGTAATAAAAAGTTTGAGCCACCCAATGCACATGTTCCCAGCTGAGACTGGACAAGCCAACAGCTTTGTCTTCTTGTTTCATCTCTCATCATGTAAACAAGGGTGTTTTTTGCAGTCTATTTAGTGACACTTTTTTGTATTTCTCTGCTTTTTGTTGGTGATTTCACTGTGTAAAGTAGCCCCCAGGTATAGTGCTGCAGTTGTGTAGTGCAAGAAGGCTGTGGTTTACAGAAAAAATACATGTGTGAGAGAAGCTTCATTCAGGCACGATATAGTGCTGTTGGTGTGAGTTCAGTGTTAATGAATCAACAATATGGTACATCCAGGAAGAGGAAATTCACTGATGTATATGCATCAAAGTTCTGGAAAGTACTCAAGTAACATCGAAGTGCATGATGATACTGTGGAAACAGGCTGTACTGGTGGATTCATAATATGCTCATTTTTTTTTCTTTTAAAGCATAGTGGAAAATATTGTAAGGCTGAAAGCCAAAGAAATTTATGGTCATGTTACCCAGAGTCAAGGAAATGTTAAATCCTTCTCAGCTAGTGTTTTATTATATAGAAGGTACATATAATTCATTATTTATAAGAAATAGAAATTAGGATGTCTTTAAATAGATATGCACATAAAACAAGGTTATGTGTTGATCAATTGATGAAATATTGTGACCCAGGGGTCTCAGGAACATAAACGCACATATTTCCCCTAGGGGCACAGCTCAGCATTCACTAGCTCAGTGTTCCCGGAGACTTAATAAAAATAACTGTCATAACTAATAAGAATTAACCATACATGATCACAACTTAACTCTGATGGGATGTATCTCCCACTTCCCATATGGAAGACAAAGGCTTAGAGTTATCCATGTACAGTGTCTGTACTGAGAATGTGTGCCAGGAAGGAAACTTGACTTCCCCATCTGGTTGTCAGCTCTGGGGGTTTCCATGATGTTCCTGATAGACATTTTGAAGGAAGATAAATGTTTAGAGCCAGGAGCTAGGGCTGGAGGGCTCCTCCTCCATACCCACTTACTTTTCTGTCCAAGTCAGTTCAAGCTGCTATAACAGAATCCCATAGACTGAGGGACTTAAGTGAATTCCTCACAGTTCTAGAGGCTGGAAATCTGAGATCCAGGTGTTGGAAGATTTGTGCCTGGTGGGGCCCTGCCTCCTGGCTCATAGGTAGCTATCTTCTCACTGTTCCCGCACATGGCAGAAAGGACAAGGAAGCTCTCTAGGCTCTTTTGTATAGGGGTAAAAATTTCACTCATGTGGGCTCCACGCTCATGACCTAATCACCTCCCAAAGGTTCAACCTCCAGATACTATCACATGGGACGTTAGGCTGCAACACATGAATTTGGGGGAGATGTAAACATTCAGTCCATAGCATTCTCGTTCCACCGCTTTTATCACTGAGTGTTTTCCTTGAAGGGAAACTATGATATATTTTTAAATTGTACTGGCACTGAGCCATAGTGAGCCCAGTATCTCCGAACTGACACCTTAATTGGTCCCAGATGGAAAGGGGAAGCTATTGCTCTTACACAAGTCTGTTCTCCCTGAAGGTCTGATGCAGGTCACATGTGAAGTGGTTTTCCATCTCTGAGGACTAATCTCTGCTGACAGTGGCCTGCATGTCACACGGGGTCTCCTGAGCTGGAT
>NW_011494889.1:6559470-6564395 GCF_000754665.1 Bison bison bison | reverse complement strand
CTGGATAGTCTCTCTCCAGAGAGCTGACTGGGGTGGGGGAGGGTGGGGGGCAGAGAGGGGGGCAATGGCTGACTGCTGAAAGTAGTGAAAGTGTTAGTTACTCAGTCGTGTCTGACTCTTTGTGACTCCATGGACTGTAGCCTGCCAGGCTCCTCTGTCCATGGAATTCTCCAAGAATACTGGAGTGGGTAGCCAATCTCTTCTCCAGGGAATCTTCCTGACCCAGGGATCAAACTTGAGTCTCCTGCATTGCAGGCAGATTCTTTACCATCTGAGCCACAAGGGAGGCCCTGACAACCGGATTACAAGCCTGAGGACAAATCCCCTCTCCTCTGGCAAAACAAACTCAACACAGGGCATGGGAAGCAAAGAGGCTCCCTCAGACTTCAGGATCAGGGACGGCTCCAGAGACAAA
Source organism: Bison bison bison (assembly GCF_000754665.1). Lineage (NCBI taxonomy): Eukaryota > Metazoa > Chordata > Mammalia > Artiodactyla > Bovidae > Bison > Bison bison. The sequence goes on along the minus strand of NW_011494889.1, from coordinate 6,563,980 downwards.
ATGACATTTGGCAGCAGTTAAGAGGCAAGAGTTGATGATGACGTAAGCAGAAGCCTCTTAAAAGCAAGGCAGGAAGAATGTCAAGACAAGTTCAGGAATGAAAGAAAAAACATGAGTCGTTCCTTCAGATCACTTTTTAAAGAGCCTAGAAACACCATCTCTAAACTCCTGGGCCTCATTACCCAGGACACTGGCCCCACACAGCACCTGCAAAATCCCCAGAGGAGTCCTTCTAGAAAGTTCTGCCTTCTGTTGCTGATTGAGTGCTTGGGTCTATGTCTGTGTGTCCCCGGTTTTAATCAGGAATATGAATACCTTTTCCTTTGTCACTACCATGTGCAAATATATGTTAAGAGACAATGGCACTAAAGTGGGTGCAACTCCTTGGCCAAAGAAACCTTGCATGTATTATAAACACATAGCTCTTCAATACAAGTTCATGGCTGGAAAAGTGCTTTTTTTATTGCAGGGATTGCCTGGTATGGAAATTTGCAGAGAAAGGCCCGATATGCAGATAGCATGTCCAATCACGGGTCACAGAGTTGCTCTCTCCCCATCCCTGCCTCTCATTTCTATTCCCAGGCCTCATTTTGGGCAGTGTCATATGCATAGACACACAGGAACGCCCCATCACAGCCAGGACAGTGGTGCCAAGGGAGGTGCTATCCATCCTTGGGGTTAGAAGCACTTGCTCAGCTGCCAACTACAAATAGCTTCATGTAGAAGATGATGTTAATTAGTACGCATTAAAAAAAAAAAAGGAGGAGGGAACCCCACTGCCCACAGCAAGCCATGTAGGGTTCTGAAGTCCTACCCTGACAGCCAGAGTGAAGCATGGCCCACTAATACAGCCTTAATTCACTTTGTTGGCAGAGAAAGCAAGCTCACCATGCTGCTGCGGGAGTCCCTGGGGAACGTGAACTGCCGCACCACCATGATCGCTCACATCTCTGCCGCCGCTGGGAACTACGCCGAAACCCTGTCCACCATCCAGATCGCTTCACGAGTCTTGAGGATGAAGAAAAAGAAAACGAAGGTAAGGGGTTTGCTGGGTGCGGAGGATGAAGCAGCTTTCAGAGCCCTGCCCTGGAACTGAGTCAGAAAGAGTGGAATCACTGTTTCTAACCCCCCAGCACCAGGGGCCTGGTGAGCTTGGCTGCCGAAGGCCTGGCTCAGCATCCACCTCGGGGTAGGACTACCTCCTGGCGGATACAGAAGTCCCGTCCCCTCCCCACTGCTGGTGATTTCCTCAGTCATCCAGCCTGGACTCCTAATGGGGAGTGCTTGGTTCACGTCAGAGAGTTTAAACGATTGCGACTTTGAGGTGAAAATTTTTAAGAGCGATGGGAAATATCCATAGTTTGTATCTTGCCTACCTTGGTCCTTCAACTGATTGATCCCAAAGGAGACTGTTAGTTTACTCCTTGCTCAGGGGACCCTACTTCCTGTGCATTTCCAGGAAGCACTTTTCAGGCCAAGGGGTGTTGTCCTGTTAATTCAGTGGTTGATTCTGGCTGATGAAACCACTGGGCTCATTTTCTCAGGCAGAGGCAAAGCCAGGACAGTGGCGGTATGACAAGAATGTCTGAGAAAATCATTATGATTGTGGTCAGTCTGGTCTGTGGCCAGCTGGTGATTTGTGGGGGCTTTTTCCCCTCCTTTATATATATATATATATAAAAGAAATATATAAACACACATATATTTGGTCAAAAGCACATCTTTCCAACCAGTGTCCCATGGCACAAACTGTCATACATGGTTGGGTGTGCAAACTAGTGACCCCCTCAAGTCCTTAGGAGGTCACATGGGACCTGGGCTGGTCACCCCCTTTCATGAGCAGCCTCTGCTTCCCCAGTGAGCCTCACAGTAGTATGAGGGCATGACATGCAGAGCTGGGGCACCTGGCCTGGCACACTCGGGTAATGGCCCGGGGTCTGGATGGCCTGCGTGGAGCCAATGGCCTCCGCCAGTCACCTGGCCAGTTGCCCCACGACACCACACTAACTGTTTCCCTCTCACTCACAGTACACATCGAGCTCCTCTGGGGGAGAGAGCTCCTGTGAGGAAGGCAGAATGCGCAGGCCCACCCAGCTAAGACCCTTCCACGCCAGGGCCGCCGTCGAGTCAGACTTCCCCATCCCTCACCTGTCCAGCGACCCTGACTACTCCTCCAGCAGCGAGCAGTCCTGCGACACGGTCATCTATATCGGGCCAAACGGCACAGCCCTCTCTGACAAGGAGCTCACTGACAACGAGGGGCCCCCAGATTTTGTCCCTATCGTGCCAGCCCTGCAAAAGGCCAGGGGTGACAGCCGGTCCACGGAGGCTGGAGAGGCCGGTGCCAGCAAATCGGAAAGGGACTGCTTGAAGTGCAACACGTTCGCCGAGCTGCAGGAGAGGTTGGATTGCATCGATGGCAGCGAGGAGCCCAGCAAGTTCCCCTTCGAAGAGCTGCCAGCCCAGTTTGGGGCGGAGCAGACAGGCAAGAGTGTCCCATTGAGCCAGGCAGCCGGAGCAAGTCCGCTCTGTGAGTCTGATAAGGAAGACGATGGTTCAGACGGCCAGCTGACAGACAGAGAAGGTGCGGAGCCCCCGGCCTCCAAGGTGCAGAGGAATCACTCCCCGGTCCCTGCCGCGTTGCTCACCAACAGCCCCACCCCTGCCTCACCCCGGAGCATCCCTGGCAGCAGCAGCCAGCACAGTTCTTCCCAGCTCGCGCAGAGTCCCAGCCTCCGGAGCAGCCGGGAAAGCCTGAACTCCTGCGGCTTTGTGGAAGGCAAGCCCAGGCCCATGGGCTCCCCCAGGCTGGGCATTGCCAGTCTGTCCAAGACCTCAGAGTACAAGCCGGCCAGCTCTCCTTCCCAGAGATGCAAAGTCTACACCCAGAAGGGGGTCCTGCCTTCTCCGGCCCCACTGCCCACCTTGAGCAAGGATTCAGGCATAGTGTCTAGTGAGTCCCTGCTGCAGCCCGAGGTACGCACGCCCCCGGTTGGAATGAGTCCCCAGGTTTTGAAGAAATCCATGTCTACTGGGAGTGAAGGGTTCCCAGAAACCCCTGTGGATGACGATCATCAGGCAGCAACTTCCCCAGATTCCAAGAAGGAGATTCTGAGCACCACGATGGTGACGGTACAGCAGCCTCTGGAGCTGAATGGTGAGGACGAGCTGGTGTTCACGCTGGTGGAGGAACTGACCATCAGCGGGGTGCTAGACAGTGGCCGCCCCACCAGCATCATCAGCTTCAACAGCGACTGCTCGGTGCAGGCCTTGGCCTCAGGCTCCCGGCCCGTCAGCATCATCGGCAGCATCAGCGAGGACCTGGAGTGCTACTCGAACGTGGCTCCTGTGTCCGAGGTCAGCATCACGCAGTTCCTGCCCCTCCCAAAGCTGAACCTGGACGAGAAGGCCCGGGAGGCGGGGAGCAGACGTTCCTCCATCAGCTCCTGGCTGAGTGAGATGAGCACAGGCAGTGACGGTGAGCAGCCGTGCCACAGTTTCATAGCACAGGCATGTTTTGGGCACGGGGAAGCAATGGCAGATCCTCCTGCCTCGGAGTTTGTCGGCAGCATCCAGAACACTGCGGTGGTGTGCCGGGAGAAGCCCAAGGCAGGCCCCGACAACCTGCTCATCTTGTCTGAAATGGGGGAAGACTCCTTCAATAAGGCAGCCCCCATCAAAGGCTGCAAGATATCCACCCTGGGCAAAGCCATGGTCACCATCTCTAATACGGCCAGTCTGAGCAACTGCGAAGGGTACATCCCCATGAAGACCAACATTACAGTATACCCCTGCATCTCCATGAGCCCCCGAAACGTCCAAGAGCCTGAGGTGTCCCTGGCCACCGTCAGCTCAGTCCCCAAAGCAGCCCAGTCCCAGGAGAGCAAGGAAAGTGGTGCAAAGAAAGAGATGAAATTTGAGGACCCCTGGCTGAAACGAGAAGAGGAGGTAAAAAAAGAGAATGCTTATCCCAGTGAAGAAGGGAGTAGGTTTGAGACAGCCACGGGCCCCCCAAAGCCTGAGGCCAGAGCAGAACAGGACAAGAAGGCCAGCCCCAGCGACAGGCTGAGCAACAGTAGTGGTGAGGTGTCTGCCTCCCCAGGGGCCGACAACTTCAGGAGAGTGGTGGATGGCTGTGAGATGGCCCTGCCCAGTGTGGCTGCCCAGAGCCCCGTGCATCTCAACAAAAGCCTGAAGTCCAGCAGTCTTCCCAGGGCTTTTCAGAAAGCCAGCAGGCAGGAGGAGCTAGACAGCCTCTTCTACCATTGCGCCTCAGAGACCAACGGCATTGGCTCGGCTTCCAGCACCCAGCCCTCCAGGGCCACCCTGGAGAAGAAGGTAGCGTCCCCCAAGCACTGTGTCCTGGCTCGGCCCAAAGGGACTCCCCCGCTGCCCCCTGTCCGGAAGTCCAGCCTGGACCAGAAGAACCGGGCTAGCCCACAGCACAGTGCCTGCAGCAGCAGCTCCAGCAGCCCCTTGAACCAACCTGCACCCTTCTGGGCCAGCTTCC
>NW_011494889.1:6551446-6558790 GCF_000754665.1 Bison bison bison | reverse complement strand
CGCCGCCCACCGCCCCGCTGCCCTCGCCCTACAGCAAGATCACACCGCCGCGCCGGCCCCACCGCTGCAGCAGCGGCCACGGCAGCGACAACAGCAGCGTGCTAAGCGGGGAGCTGCCGCCCGCCAGGGGCAAGACGGCGCTCTTCTACCACAGCGGCGGCAGCAGTGGCTATGAGAGCATGATGCGCGACAGCGAGGCCACTGGCAGTGCATCGTCCACCCAGGACTCCATGAGTGAGAACAGCAGCTCCGTGGGCGGGCGCTGCCGCAGCCTCAAAGCCCCAAAGAAGCGCGCCAACTCAGGTAGACGTGGGCACCTGGTGGGCGTGGGGTGGGCCCTGGGATGCAGGGATGGGAGCCCAGGCACCCCTGTCCCGGCCACCTGTCACCTGCTGGGGACAGAGCCATCACTGTCAAAACCAACCCGTCAGGGCATCACTCAGGCTTCTGTGATGCTGGTCAGTCTCAGCCCAGAGAGAAGGCAGGCCCCCAGGGCACTGCTCCTCACTCACCAGCCATGGTTGTGGAGGGTGGGGGTGTGGGGGGTGGGAAGAGGCCTCTTCCTGCATGAGATCTCCCCATTCTGACCCCAGACACCTGGTTTCTCTGCTCAAGGACCAAGAATACTGCAGTTTAGAACCACTCAAGGGATCAGGTCATTGTAGCTACACTTATGTGGAGAAGGAAATGGCAAACCACTCTAGTATTCTTGCCTAGAGAATCCTGTGGACAGAGGAGCTTGGTGGGCTGCTGCCCATAGGGTCGCACAGAGTCAGACACAACTGAAGCGACTTAGCATGCATGTATGCATGCATTCAGAGAAGGCAATGGCACCCCACTCCAGTACTCTTGCCTGGAAAATCCCATGGACGGAGGAGCCTGGTAGGCTGCAGTCCATGGGGTCGCTAAGAGTCGGACACGACTGAGCGATTTCACTTTAACTTTTCACTTTCATGCATTGGAGAAGGAAATGGCAACCCACTCCAGTGTTCTTGCCTGGAGAATCCCAGGGACAGAGGAGCCTGGTGGGCTGCTGTCTATGGGGTCACACAGAGTCGGACACGACTGAAGTGACTTAGCAGCAGCAGCAGCATTACCTTATGACCCAGTGGCCCCCAGAGCCTAGCAGCCGTTCTCTGGGGTGGAATGAAGTCCACTGTCTTATGGAAGGTGCAGTGGGGGCAACCCCACCTCCACCCCACTGCCCCCTCCACACACACTGGTGGAATAGTCAGGCCTGAAATATCCAACGTTCACACACACACACACACACAGAGCACACCACCCCCTCACTATGGAACCAAAATGCATGCTTTTGGAGGAGTCTTTGCTATGTCCAGGAATCTCCTATCAAAAGACAAATAAGTCCTCTGGAGGAACTGCCATGTATAAAGCCCACTGATTTGTCTCTTTGGAGTTTGGGGGAACATGTGATAGTAAGTTGTGATGGGCAAGGAGAAGAGGACCTAGGTCAGAGCTGATGGCCCAGGTGGCCATAGGGTAGGCGAGCTGAAAGGTCAGTAAAAAGAGAAAGGGACAAAGAGAGAAGACAGAAGAAACCAAGGACATCTTTAGCTACTTGAGAATTTTGCTGACTCATTTTTGCTCTTAAACAGCCTTCAGAGAACTTGCCGCCACTCATCTTTAGCACAGGACTCATTTGTAAGGAAGCTGTCTCCTGCAGAGCCTCACACGCAGTTCTGCACCTTGGTTGATGTGTGAGTGGCCTGTTGTCCAGCCCTCCTAGCCTGTCCTTAGCTACACTGTGCTCCTTCTGTAGAACCTGGAGCTCTCAGAAACCATTGCCCAATGGAATATTGATGCCACCAGCACATTTGGGATTAAAAGATGAGATGAGACCCAAAAGAAAGGTCTCCTTTTTCCTGCAGCTGCTCCAGCCAGCAACTGCTTCTCAAGTTTTTTTCTCTCAACTCCAGGGTTGCTTTTTCCTATTCTCACACTACAGACAGGCGCAAACTCTGGAATATTCTAATTTAGATGTAAGGACTGTGGTCAATGCACACGATAAACCATTTGTCTGCCTCAAAAAAAAAAAAAAAAAAACTTCAAGGGACAACAGAGTCATGCTGTAATTCTAGATGTTACGAGGTATTAATAGGTTGCCCCATCCACCCATCCCATCACAGATTATGAAATACCATGAGGATGTTAGCCTCCCTGCATGTTTGGGAGTCATCGTGGCCATCAGAATCTCGACATTTCTATTTCCCAGGTGTTGTGTGCATCAGGCCTTGATTCACTTTGATGGTGCTCCATATCAGGCCCTGGGCCCTGAATCTCACCACCAGACCTGGGAGCAGAATCCCATATAATACAAGTGGAGAACAGAAATCTATTCAGTATGACATGACAACTGCTGAGTCCTATTTTCAGAGTCAAGGGCATTAAAATGTACTATAGTGGTTACTAAAAATAACAAGAAAGTTTAAGCCAGAGCCTTTGCCAAAAAAAAAAAAGTCTGGCCTTCCCAATACTTGTTTGATAAACCTTATTCATTACAATCTACCCAATCTTTGTCTTCAAAATCCAGATTATTGTGAGACATTTGCTATGTGCTCACGTACATTTGAGTGTTACAGAGTGCTTTCACATACTCTAATTTAGCATCTTGAATCTACCTATCCAGTTTATTCTTTCAATAGCTTTACTCTTTTTTTTTTTACTTGAATTGTTTGGTTTGGCTGTTGCCCTGGAGTAGAGGGGAAGAAAAACTAAGGCAACTACTTGGAAAGTGGACCACAGACCCTGCACAGGTCCTTGCTTGGTGCTGCCTCTGTTTGGAAATGTGTTCTCTGAAGGTCCCTCGTTAAGTTTGGCTGTTGGTGTACAATCAAAGCACCGGGCTTGGTGCCAGAGATGGGATTTCATAGGGAGTGCTGAGGGCATCGAACCTCTGTGAGCAGCTGCTGTAGATCCTGGGCTCCCTAATGGATATGGCAGTGGAGATACGCTCCCTGCATATGAGGTGACCTTGTCTCACTTATTTATGATTATTATTAAGAGAAATGCTGACTGTCAGACATGATCAGCATAAATCAAAGGCAACTTCTGTAAGAGAAGCCATAAAGCTCCTCAAAGGAAACTCCAGGCTCGATGGCTGGATTTTACAGTTACTGGAGATGTTGGGAACTGCAGGGGAGGCAAGCAGTCATCTGTTAGTGGAGGTTGCTTTCGAATTTGGAAAACTTAAATTCTTTTGTTATCTCCTTAGTGAAAACGAACTAGAAATATATTACTAGGAAGAGAACCTTGAGCTCTATGCATGCTTTATAGTACACGTAGAGAAACCAAACATCCTGATGGTTCACCTTTCCAGTCCCATTCCTGGAGATCCGTGCTGGTGGAGAGTGAGCAGATTGGGCTTTTCCTATGGGCGTGGTGCAGTGGGAAGACTGAGCTAGAAAGGCAGGAGACTTGGGGTCTTGGGTTGTGTGACATTTAGGGAGTAGCTATACTCTCTGGGCTTCAGTTTTCTCACATAGAAGTAAAAAGAAGGGGTTGGTAGAGGTGGTTCCTACACTGTATAAGATGATATGAATAACATAAGGAATATTGGTGTTAATATGCCTTCCTTTCCATAAGATGATGCATAGTCAATGGGATTTATTTTTAAGTTGTTAAACATTGATCAGACCTCTTCTGTGCTGTTAGAGCTTGGTGATATGAAAGTCCAAGTGTGTCTGGGAAGGGGCAGGCAGCATAGAAAACCAAGCCACTGTGAAAAGTATGTAATCTCACTGGAGAGCAAGGACAAAGAACATGAAACAGAGAACAGTGAACCAGAAACCAAGATGCATTGCCAAGTGCTGAGTGAGGAAGTGAGGGCTAAGTGGAGGAAATATTTAGACAAAGATGGCCCAGAGCAGTTGAAGAAGGCTATAGGGAAACACTGGAATTGAGCCAGGCCTTGAAGGATGCTGGGACAAAGGGCATTGTCGGCTGAGGCAGCTTGGGGCATTAAGAGCGTGGTTTATGGACAACAGAGTGGGATTAACTCAATAATGGTAATATTCTTAATGGATGTGATGATAAACAGAAAACGTAAGCCCAGATCAAGTTATTCCTTGAGCATCTGGCAACTATGATAAGAATTATTGCAGTTGGCAATGGGGAGTCATTTATAGGTTCTTGGTTGAGAGTGTCATAAGATGACAGAAGCTGTGGGTTGCTTTCTGTTGATGGATTTTCATCTGTCCCTCCACCGTTCCTTGCCAGCCCCGCTATGATAGGTGCACGGACATGTAGGTGTAACTGTTAGGCATGAAGTAAAGTTATGACAGCCAGTCCAGGTAGGGAGCAGATGTTCAACCTGTCCATAGGTTAGCAACTGAAAATCAGTTGCTAAAAGTATATGAATCAGTGATGGGCAGTGTGTTGTGTGGCTGCATCAGCTGGGCCCCACCTGAGGCCCCAGCTTTCCACTGATAGCTCATTTATATCACCCATCACGTGGGCCCTCCCTGACTCTCTCTCTCTCTCTTCTTCCTCATGTTCCTGACACTTGACCCCACACCTGGTGTGTTACCCCCTTGGCTTCTTTCTTTCTCCCCACTTGTCTCTCAGGCTGGCCAGGGAAATATGAAAATTAGATTAGGTTTGAGTGAAATTCATTTCCATTGCAGCAAGCCCCGGTGTGGTGTGACCCTGCATCCAGAAAGCCCAGGAGAGAAGCCAGCCGGGGAGCATGTCGGTTCTGAAATGCACCCAGGGCTCAACCTGCCTGGCAGGAGCTTCTCTGAGGCCTGTTCGGCACTTAACTCAGCCTGTCAAGTCCCCGGCGCTGGGCTGGTGCAGGTTACCATGAATCAGGTGGACACTGTTGATTGATTCATTGGTTGGTTGGCTGGCTGGTAGTGTGGTCCTACAAGTTAGCTGAGTTCTTTTCTATGTACTTCTGATCGCTTGCCCTGCTGGTGACCCGTGTTTCACACACTGAACCTAACTTTTTATTTTCTTTCCCACTCTAAGCACCAGACACTGTGCCTTCCCTTCTCTGGGAGCTGAGTAAACATTACTGACTGATAGGTTCAGTTTACAGATCTTCTGCCCCGGAATCTGTGACTGGTCACTCCTCCAAGGGCCTAGAGCACCATGCTTCACTCTGTCTCCTCCCCGTGGTCCATTCGGTTCTCAGGTGCAATCTTATTTTGTTTTAATGAATTTCAGGAAACACAGTGGTCTCTGGCTTAATGGAAACAGGGCTAAGGCGAGTGGCTTGCTGGCTGATTTTAAATTACTAGAGTGTTTCTAAGAGACTTCATCTAGAAACAGATGAGAAAGTGTTCCAAATAAGACAGGCTTTTTGACAATAAGTTGGGAAAAAATAGAAAAGTCTGGCTCCCTAAGACACTGAGGAAGCTCCTTAGAGTGTGGGTGGAGGTGGGTGCGGGGCTGAGAGGCACCGAGTGAACATGCGAGGGGCCTGGGCTCTGCCCAGAGGACAGGTCCATGGCCGGCCATCTCCCCATCTCCTCTGCAGCCTGGGACAAGCTCACTCATCAGTTCGAGCCCGACAGCTGCCCATGCGGCCACATCTGCATCCATTTGGGAGGCCTGGGGCTGGCTGGCTCTCGTTGGTCAGTAAATCCACTCACTGATCTTTCCCCTCCCCCTCTTCATCGCTCATGCCTGGGTGGCCTTTGAGCATCGGTGCTTTCTGCTTTCTGACTCACTGTCTTCCTAGTGATGCTTCCCTGGGTCAGAATGAAGATGGAGGGTGATGGCCGGAGAGCTGATATGGCGGGCTCCCCGCGGGCAGCCGGGGTGGGCATCTGTATGTCCCTCAAGGTGTGTTGTGGGCCTCTTTGCTCGGAATGCCTGTGTTTTCTGACACTTGACCTAAGAAGCAGCATCTTCAGATTCAGTGTGGACACTGTTATCTGCACTCAGTGATGGTAAAGATGGAAGGCCTGACATCAGACTCCTTGCTGGAGTCATCAGCGCTGTGGAGAGTAGGGTGGGATGGGCCATGACAGGTTGGGGGCCCCTCCAAACATATGCAACTGGCAGCCAAGCCTGGAGTGGCTGGGAGAGCAGGGGATTCAGGTCAAATTGGGGCCTTTTCATGCAGCAAAACTGTTGGCACTTATCAACTTTAGGTTTTTTGTTTAACACTTGACATCTCCATGTCCATACAGAGTGCTGGGCTGATGAGTAGGGAGTGATAGAGAAGAAAGAATCCTTCTGATGACCCACTGGCATCAGGGGGGAGGCTGGTTCAGGACGAGTGGTCTCCAACCAGACAGCTGCATCTGGCAGGTCCCACACCACCACTGCCCGACCAAGGCGCTTCCCCACCCTTCCAGGAGCCTGGAATAGAGCGGCCACTGGCAGGGCCTGGGCTCAGAGGAGAGCAGGAAGCATCTTCTTGAGAGCATGTGGAAATCCAAGAACTCATATTTCTATGGGAGCCAGACCAAAGTCCTGTGGTCAGTTCTCTCCGAGTGATGATATGGCATTTCGGCACCGTTGTTTCCTGTGCCGTTTCCAGCAGAGCGAGGGCACCATCTCTCCCTCTGAAATTCCCTTCATAGCATTAAACTCCATTTCCTCTGGTCTGACCACATTCCCCTGGCCCCTTCCCTCAATTTTCCCCATCACACCCCAAGTAAGACTCCCAGTGTACTTCTGGAGGAGACGTGAGGGGCAGGGAGGCCCCTCAATAGTGGGTGCAAGTTCTGGATGATATCAGTTCATTCATGGACCTGATTTACCAGTGACCAAGTTCAGAACGAACCTCCGTCCATAGTTCTTCAGGCAGTCTGTCTATCAGATGTAACCCCTTGAATCTATTTCTCACTTCCACTGTATAATCATAAGGGATTTGATTTAGGTCATACCTGAATGGTCTAGTGGTTTTCCCTACTTTCTTCAATTTAAGTCTGAATTTAGCAATAAGGAGTTCATGATCTGAGCCACAGTCAGCATCTGGTCTTGTTTTTGCTGACTGTATAGTGCTTCTCCATCTTTGGCTGCAAAGAATATAATCAATCTGATTTCAGTGTTGATCATCTGGTGATGTCCATGTGTAGAGTTTTCTCTTGTGTTGCTGGAAGAGGGTGTTTGCTATGACCAATGCGTTCTCTTGGCAAAACTCTATTAGCCTTTGCCCTGCTTCATTCTGTACTCCAAGGCCAAATTTGCCTTGATTTAGTTTTCTGGGTGTGACTCAGAAAACTAAGATCATGGCATCTGGTCCCATCACTTTATGGAAAATAGATGGGAAAATAGTGGAAACAGTGACAGACTTTATTTTGGGGGGGCTCCAAAATCACTGCAGATGGTGACTGCAGCCATGAAATTAAAAGACGCTTGCTCCTTGAA